>NC_091282.1:1038261708-1038364208 GCF_032444005.1 Ranitomeya imitator
ATGAACCAGGCAGGGAGTTTATAAAAGCCTCAGGTATCTTTTGCATGTGTTTAGAGTTAATTAGTTGATTCAGAAGATTAGGGTAATAGGTCGTTTAGAGAACCTTTTCTTGATATGCTAATTTATTGAGACAGGTTTTTTGGGTTATCAGGAGTTGTATGCCAAAATCATCAGTATTAAAACAATAAAAGACCTGACAAATTTCAGTTGGTGGATAATGAATCTATAATATATGAAAGTTTAATTGTAATCATTACATTATGGTAAATAATGAAATTTAACACTATATGCTAATTTTTTGAGAAGGACCTATATATATATATATATATATATATATATATATATATATATATATATATATATATATATATATATTTATTTCAAAGCCCGAGGTTTAGTACTGAACAGGTGTCAGCCTGATACCCACGTTAATAAAATGGTAAATAAAGAGTTAAATAAAAGACACAAAATCTGCGTGAAACGCAACAACCGTTTCATTTTCAAAAACTTTATAAGGGTATGTTCCTCCGGTCAGTAAACGCAGCGGGAAGGACACTGCGTACATCCGCAGCGCCCATCCCGCAGCAGCCAGATGTTTCAGCAAAGTGGATGGAATTGGAAGAAATCCCATCTCCTCTATGTGTGCATCAGTGCCCGCGGCTTCCCTGCGGAGACGGACATGCGGCACGTCTTTCCAGACCGCAGCATGTTAATTTATCTTGCAGAGACACAGTCTTCACAAGGTAAATGTCCCTGTACAATGTATTTGGCACTGTGATTCCGCATGGTTCAATGAACACATGCGGAATCACATGTGTTCAAAAGCAGGCAGCGCTTTGGACAGAGCGGACATGTGCTGTGTCCAAAGCGCTGCCGGTTCCTGACCGTGGGAACATACCCTAAAAAGAAAAAAAATTGTGTGGGCTCCCGTGTAATTTTCCTAACCAACAAACGTAAAGCCGACAGCTGAGGGTTGATGTTAATATTCTGGGAAGGAGTCAATAACCATAAAGGTTCCCAAGCTATTAATATCAGCTCACAAATGTTTGCTTAGCCTTTACTGGCTATTTTACAGGGGGTTCCCCTATAAAATCAAACCAGCAAAGGCTAGGCAGATGGCCGCGGGCTGATATTAATAGCCTGGGAAGGGGCCCCCCCAGGCTATAAACATCAGCTCTCAGCCGCCCCAGAAATGGCACATCACCTCGATTTTCCCACTTGCCCTGTAGCGGTGCCAAGTGGGGTAATATTTGTGGGGTTGATGTCACCTTTGTAATATCAGGTGACATCAAGTCCACAGATTAGTAATGGAAAAGTGTCTGTAAGACACCTAACCATTACTAATCCTATAGTTGTATTGTAAATAAAGACACGGCCAGAATTAAATCCTTTATTAATATTAACCATCTTACTGCATCGCCTAATTCCCGACTCCCTCGATCTCCTGCAACAAAAATAAAATGAACCAACACAAATATTCCCTGTCTGCCGTAGTCCATTTAATAACGAGTGTCTCACGACGATCTCCCGTGTAGAACAGTCACATCAGGAGATACATTGAGAGTTCACTGAAGTTAAAGCTCTTTCTTACAGCACCGCTGTGTGAAAATTTTCTCACACAGAGGTGCCACAAGAGACAACATGAACTCAGATGAACTCTCATGGCAGCGTAGTGATACACTGACAAGAGGTGAGCCTCCCGCAGTATCACTGGGAGCCATGCAGAGCGGTCACATCTCCCGATGTGACTGTTCTACACGCGAGATCGCCGTGGGACACTCAATATTAAATGGACTACGGCGGAAAGGTAAATATATGGTGGTTCATTTTTTATTTTTTTTTATTGCAGGAGATCGAGGGCGTTGGGGTATTAGGTGTTTGGGGAGAATGAATGTGTTTTTTAATAGAAAAAAGTTGCTGGAAGATGGGACTCATTTTGTCAGTTATAGGTGACACCAGACGTAGCCGGATAGGAGTAATAGTCCCATCAGAGGATGCCTGGCTACACACACCCGCAGACATCCGCACAAACACAGACACCCATAGACACAGATGGACCTGCACAAATTCGTCATCAGTGTCTCTGCCCAAACACACTCCTCCTTCCTTTCTGCAGCGTTTTTGGCACGCAAATCCGCAGCTTAACCTTTTTACACCTGCAGTTTAGCAACGGATTTGACTGACTCAATGTAAGACAATGGGTGCAGAAATGCTGCAGATCCACAAAAAGAATTGACATGCTGCAGAAAATAAAATGCTGAGAATCAGTGCGGAATTTTCCACAGCATGTGGACACCAATTCTGGATTCCCATTAACATTGCCTGAGCACGCCTTGCGGAATTGGATTTGCAAATCTGCGAGAAAAAAAAACCAAAACGCTGCGGATCTGCAACAAAATCTGCAACGTGTGCACATAGCTTAAGGATAAGGAAGTACCTGCCTTTTCAGCTTTGCCCATACATTTTAAATAGGATTGAGATCATGGCTTTGTGATGGCCACTCCAAAACATTGACTTTGTTATCCTTAACCTAATTGGTTAACATTTTGTAAGTATGCTTCGGGTCATTTTCCATTTGGAAGACCCATTTCTGGCCAAGCTGGCTGATGTATTGAGATATTGCATCAGTATTGCCACATAATCATTCTTTTCTCATGATGCCATCTATTTTCTGAAGCACACCAGTCCCTCCTGCAGCAAAACAACTCCACAACATGATGCTGCCACCCCTGTGTTTCGCAGTTGGGATGGTTTTCTTAGGCATCCAAGCTTCTTCCTTTTGTCTCCAAACGTAACAATGGTCATTATGCCCAAAAAGTTCAATTTTAGTTTCATTAGACCACAGGACATGTCCCCAAAAATTAAGGTCTTTGTTCCTGTGTACATTTGCAAACAATCTGGCTTTTTAATGTTTCTTTTGGAGTAATGGCTTCTTCCTGGCAGAGTGGCCTTTCAGCCCATGATGATACAGTACTTATTTCACTGTGGATATTGAGACAATCTTACCAGCTTCCGCCATAATCTTCACGAGGTCTCTTGCTTTTGTCCTTGGGCTGATATGCACACGTCGAGCCAAAGCACGTTTATCTCTGGGACACAGAACCAGTCTCCTTCCTGAGCAGTATGATGGCTGGATATTCCCATCTTGTTTGTACTTGCGCATAATAGTTCGTACAGATGAACGAAGCACCTTCAGGTACCTTGAAATTGTACCCAAGGATGAGCCAGACTTGTGCAAGTCAAAAACTCTCTTCCTGATATCTTGGCTGATTTCTTGATAATTACTTATGATGCTACACGAAGAAACAGTGTGTTTCAGGTGTGCACTAAAATAGATCCACAGGTGTGTCTCTAAATTAACTCAGATGTTGCCAAAAAGACAAGCTTCAGAAGCTTCCAAACATATTACATCATCATACGGGCAAGTCCAGAATTGTTTAAAGGAATAGTAATCTTAGTGTGTGTAAACTTTAGAATTTTAAGTCATAAAAATGCCTTAGAACATTCTCTCATTATCCTGGCAGTAGGCAAATAAGAATTATGGTAATCCTAAAAACGTTAATGTTGCTTCCTCAGGAGACTTCCCCTGAGGAAGCGACATTAACGTTCGCGAAACACACGTCGGGGTACTTGGCCGCAGCCTGGGCAGGAGTCATCACATAATGGCTCACTAACCCTTTGATATTTTTACCATAATCTTGTTATAGCAAACACCGGAGTTTTTCTATTAACGTGTTACATAGGCTTTATAGAAACAAGGTTTGATCTGGGTCGACTTGCTCAGCCCCTCTCAGTCTTTGTTGGGAGACTGATTAATTTGACCCATTATCCTACCATGTGGCCATTCATATAAAACTGGTTAATATTGCTTTGTAAACTGTGTTTTGTTTATTTGTTCAGGCCCTAGTCTTCAGCCACTGCAGCATTGTCACCTTTGTGGATCATCTATTTAATATATATATATATATATATATATATATATATATATATATATATATATATATATATATATATATATATATATATGTATATATATGTAGAAGATATTTTTAATAAGATTTGTGTATTATTTATATATCTAAAACATCTTTTATGTATAAATAAAATCATATTTCATAATATATGGTGACTCAGGTCCTCCTTTTTTGAATGAAATAGTGGAGCCAATATATTTGTGGGTACTTTGATGGTTTAAGACTGGTAATCTATTTCAATATACCATACTTGTCTGTCGTTCTGTCCCACAACGAAATCCATGTCTGAAATAGTTTTCAACCAGGAAGGTGCCAAGATGCGACCGCCCAGGCTGAGAACCACTGGTGAATGAGATGCTGGGAACGCAGCCTCCGTGACTGGGGGTGACGTCATAGAGGTTACCTATGGTCACTAGTTCCGGGGGTCTGCTGTCAATCAGCTGGCACCCAGCGGCGATCGCCCGCACATCCCCAGTGAGCGCGGGCGGTCGCGATAACGTAATATTCCATCCATGGTCAAATATGCCCAGGTCACATGGATGGAATATTACGTCCAATGTCAGAAAGGGGTTAAACACACTCATACTGCCAGTGATCGAAAGCACTTTTTAGACTCTCCCATACACAAATGCTCAACCGTATTTTTTCATGTTGAGTACAGCTGCCACACCCCTCCAGCAAAGTTTAGAAAAACAATCGATGAATGTCAGATCCTGACAAAATCAGCAGATTTGACTTACCCAATTGGTACTATGACCTTCATGCCACTCAAACATATTAGATGGCAGTTCGGCCAATCATTTGGCTGGCAGCTTTCTCAGTCGTCTGTACCACAGACACAGGACAGCTTGTTTAGCAGAGTGCTCCTGAGCTCTGTATGAGGGAGGTGCTGCCAGACACCTCTTGCGGCAGCTTACTTCATGGAGAACAAAGTTCGGCAATCCAAAATAGAAAGTTCTAGATCTTTAACTTCTGAGAAATAAAGTGCCTGGGCTCCCATGCACATTAACTTGTTGACTGAATCAGTCATTATTAGGGATGAGCGAGTAGCTTCGGATAACTCCTTAACCGAATATCTATAGTGGTTACCGAATATCTGCATCGGAAACCCGGATACCTGAAGCGCTCCCGACAATTGCGGTTCGGTGCCGCAGCTGCATGTGTCGCGGCTGTGGACAGTCACAACCAACATGCTCTCTATGTATGTGTGGCACCCCTAGGGGTATTTGCCACAAAAATAGTTACTGACAGTAAGTACAAATACTAAAATAGCAAGACTGCACTACCACCTCCGGCCAGAATGGGGGAGCTCCAGAGACTCCCCTTGATCCATTCTGGTCTGAGAGAAGAAATGGCAGTTGGGCCAAGGAGCTGATAGTGAGAGGTCATACAGTTGAATCTCTAACAGCCCTGTGACTGTTACCAGGCCTAAATCACCGGCCTGAGGAGAAGAGGGATAGAGAAAAAGGACATTGTGAGAACCGGGTAGCATTAATCACTACCCAGAACAGGCGCAAAGACGGATACCGGATCCGTGGCTGTATTCATTATATATAATACAGCAACCGGAAAAACGTGAGGTGATATCAGCTTCACTAGGGTCGGATGCAGCAACAGACACAGAGTTCAGCGGTACTCCCAGAGGGGGTAAACCGATAAAAGGACTCGGGTTGCCCGTCGAACCAGGACCCGGAGGGGACAGATTGGGCCGGCAGCCAGTTCACATACAGCAGCAGGGCCACACAGAAATTGCGCACAATAAGAGGCGAAGACCCCGGCAGGGTCAAAGTAACTCAGAGTTCCCATACAGACTCCGGTGACAGGACTGGTTGTAAATCCTTTTATGTTAAAGTAAACTGGTTAAACGTTTCAGTGCCTCAGTCTTTCATTTGGACAATAGCCATCTATCCAGGATCAGGATCGTCACCGCTGGGAGAACCTGCTGCTGATCAAGTAAGTGCCTGTCCCCTCATGATACCCCTTACACTGTGCATTGCCTGAGGCCACAGCACCGGGTCAAGCCACCCGTGACATCCCCCTCAAGAGAGACTCCATTGGTCCGGTGCTGGGTATCCCGGTCTCCTGGGCGTCACATATGTGTTGTGACTTTCACAGCCGCGATACCTGCAGCGCCGAACAGCTGATTATCGGGAGCGCTCCAGGTATCCAGGTTCCCGATGCAGCTACTCGGGTAAGCGCTATAGATATTCGGATAAGGAGTTACCTGAAGCTATTCGCTCATCCCTAGTGATCATCAGTGGCTTCAACCGACATCACTTTAGTATGCATAGGGGGCTTTATAATTCAGAGAGAAAAATCTGACCAATTGAAACGCTAATAGAACAGAAGATAAGAACGTTGTTTAACCCCTTTACCCCCAAGGGTGGTTTGCACGTTAATGACCAGGCCAATTTTTACAATTCTGACCACTGTCCCTTTATGAGGTTATAACTCTGAAACGCTTCAACGGATCCTGGTGATTCTGACATTGTTTTCTCGTGACATATTGTACTTCATGATAGTGGTAAAATTTCTTTGATAGTACCTGCGTTTATTTGTGAAAAAAACGGAAATTTGGCGAAAATTTTGAAAATTTCGCAATTTTCAAACTTTGAATTTTTATGCAATTAAATCACAGAGATATGTCACACAAAATACTTAATAAGTAACATTTCCCACACGTCTCCTTTACATCAGCATAATTTTGGAACCAATTTTTTTTTTTGTTAGGGAGTTATAAGGGTTAAAAGTTGACCAGCAATTTCTCATTTTTACAACACCATTTTTTTTTAGGGACCACGTCTCATTTGAAGTCATTTTGAGGGGTCTATATGATAGAAAATGCCCAAGTGTGACACCATTCTAAAAACTGCACCCCTCAAGGTGCTCAAAACCACATTCAAGAAGTTTATTAACCCTTCAGGTGTTTAATAGGAATTTTTGGAATGTTTAAATAAAAATGAACATTTAACTTTTTTACACAAAAAATTTACTTCAGCTCCAATTTGTTTTATTTTACCAAGGGTAACAGGAGAAATTGGACCCAAAAAGTTGTTGTCCAATTTGTCCTGAGTACGCTGATACCCCATATGTGGCAGTAAACCACTGTTTGGGCGCATGGGAGAGCTCGGAAGGGAAGGAGCGCTATTTGACTTTTCAATGCAAAATTGACAGGAATTGAGATGGGACGCCATGTTGCGTTTGGAGAGCCACTGATGTGCCTAAACATTGAAACCCCCCACAAGTGACACCATTTTGGAAAGTAGACCCCCTAAGGAACTTATCTGGATGTGTGGTGAGCACTTTGACCCACCAAGTGCTTCACAGAAGTTTATAATGCAGAACCGTAAAAATAAAAAATCATATTTTTTCACAAAAATTATATTTTTGCCCCCAATTTTTTATTTTTCCAAGGGTAAGAGAAGAAATTGGACCTCAAAAGTTGTTGTCCAATTTGTCCTGAGTACGCTGATACCTCATATGTGGCAGTAAACCACTGTTTGGGCGCATGGGAGAGCTCGGAAGGGAAGGAGCGCAGTTTGACTTTTCAATGCAAAATTGACAGAAATTGAGATGGGACGCCATGTTGCGTTTGGAGAGCCACTGATGTGCCTAAACATTGAAACCCCCCACAAGTGACACCATTTTGGAAAGTAGACCCCCTAAGGAACTTATCTGGATGTGTGGTGAGCACTTTGACCCACCAAGGGCTTCACAGAAGTTTATAATGCAGAGCCATAAAAATAAAACAAAATTTTTTTCCCACAAAAATTATTTTTTAGCCCCCAGTTTTGTATTTTCCCTAGGGTAACAGGAGAAATTGGACCCTAAATGTTGTTGTCCAATTTGTCCTGAGTACGCTGATACCCGATATGTGGGGGGGAACCACCGTTTGGGCGCATGGGAGGGCTCGGAAGGGAAGGAGCATCATTTGGAATGCAGACTTAGATGGATTGGTCTGCAGGCGTCACATTGCGTTTGCAGAGCCCCTAATGTACCTAAACAGTAGAAACCCCCCACATGTGACCCCATATTGGAAACTAGACCCCTCAATGAACTTATCTAGATGTGTTGTGAGAACTTTGAACCCCCAAGTGTTTCACTACAGTTTATAACGCAGAGCCGTGAAAATAAAAAATCTTTTTGTTTTCCCACAAAAATTATTTTTTAGCCCCCAGTTTTGTATTTTCCCAAGGGTAACAGGAGAAATTGGTCCACAAAAGTTGTTGTCCAATTTGTCCTGAGTACGCTGATACCCCATATGTTGGGGTAAACCCCTGTTTGGGCACACAGGAGAGCTCGGAAGGGAAGGAGCACTGTTTTACTTTTTCAACGCAGAATTGGCTGGAATTGAGATCGGACGCCATGTCGTGTTTGGAGAGCCCCTGATGTGCCGAAACAGTGGAAACCCCCCAATTATAACTGAAACCCTAATCTAAACACACCCCTAACCCTAATTCCAACGGTAACCCTAACCACACCTCTAACCCTGACACACCACTAACCCTAATCCCAACCCTATTCCCAACTGTAAATGTAATCTAAACCCTAACCCTAACTTTAGCCCCAACCCTAACTGTAGCCCCAACCCTAACCCTAACCCTAGCCCTAGCCCTAACCCTAGCCCTAACCCTAGCCCTAACCCTAGCCCTAACCCTAACCCTAGCCCTAGCCCTAACCCTAGCCCTAACCCTAGCCCTAGCCCTAACCCTAGCCCTAACCCTAGCCCTAGCCCTAACCCTAGCCCTAACCCTAGCCCTAGCCCTAATGGGAAAATGGAAATAAATACATTTTTTTTTATTTTTCCCTAACTAAGGGGGTGATGAAGGGGGGTTTGATTTACTTTTATAGCGAGTTTTTTAGCGGATTTTTATGATTGGCAGCCGTCACACACTGAAAGACCCTTTTTATTGCAAAAAATATTTTTTGCAATACCACATTTTGAGAGCTATAATTTTTCCATATTTTGGTCCACAGAGTCATGTAAGGTCTTGTTTTTTGCGGGACGAGTTGACGTTTTTATTGAAAACATTTTTGGGCACGTGACATTTTTTTATCGCTTTTGATTCCGATTTTTGTGAGGAAGAATGACCAAAAGCCAGCTATTCATGAATTTCTATTGGGGGAGGCGTTTATACCGTTCCGCGTTTGGTAAAATTGATAAATCAGTTTTATTCTTCGGGTCAGTACGATTACAGCGATACCTCATTTATATCATTTTTTTATGGTTTGGTGCTTTTATACGATAAAAACTATTTTACAGAAAAAATAATTATTTTTGCATCGCTTTATTCTCAGGACTATAACTTTTTTATTTTTTTGCTGATGATGCTGTATGGCGGCTCTTTTTTTGCGGGACAATATGACGCTTTCAGCGGTACCATGGTTATTTATATCTGTCCTTTTGATCGCGTGTTATTCCACTTTTTGTTCGGCGGTATGATAATAAAGCGTTGTTTTTTGCCTCGTTTTTTTTTTTTTTCTTACGGTGTTTACTGAAGGGGTTAACTAGTGGGACAGTTTTATAGGTCGGGTCGTTACGGACGCGGCGATACTAAATATGTGTACTTTTATTGGTTTTTTTTTTTATTTAGATGAAGAAATGTATTTATGGGAATAATATTTTTTTTTTTTTTCATTATTTTGGAATATTTTTTTTTATTTTTTTTTTACACATTTGGAAAAATTTTTTTTTACTTTGTCCCAGGGGGGGACATCACAGATCAGTGATCTGACAGTTTGCACAGCACTCTGTCAGATCACTGATCTGACATGCAGCGCTGCAGCCTTCACAGTGCCTGCTCTGAGCAGGCTCTGTGAAGCCACCTCCCTCCCTGCAGGACCCGGATCCGCGGCCATCTTGGATCCGGGGCTCGAGCAGGGAGGGAGGTGAGGAGACCCTCGCAGCAACGCGATCACATCGCGTTGCTGCGGGGGGCTCAGGGAAGCCCGCAGGGAGCCCCCTCCCTGCGCGGTGCTTCCCTGCACCGCCGGCACATCGCGATCATCTTTGATCGCGGTGTGCCAGGGGTTAATGTGCCGGGGGCGGTCCGTGACCGCTCCTGGCACATAGTGGCGGATGTCAGCTGCGATAAGCAGCTGACACCCGGCCGCGATCGGCCGCGCTCCCCCCGTGAGCGCGGCCGATCGGCTATGACGTACTATCCCGTCCAGGGTCAGATAAGCCCAGGGCACCTCGACGGGATAGTACGTCTAAGGTCACAGAGGGGTTAAAGGGAACCTGTCACCCCGAAAATCGCGGGTGAGGTAATCCCACCGGCATCAGGGGCTTATCTGCAGCATTCTGTAATGCTGTAGATAAGCCCCCGATGTTACCTGAAAAAGGAGAAAAAGACGTTATATTATACTCACCCAGGGGCGGTCCCGCTGCTGGTCAGGTCGGATGGGCGTCTCCGGTCCGCTGCGGCGCCTCCTATCTTCTTTCCATGACGTCCTCTTCTGATCTTCAGCCACGGCTCCGGCGCAGGCGTACTTTGCTCTGCCCTCTTGAGGGCAGAGGATAGTACTGCAGTGCGCAGGCGCCGGAAAGGTCAGAGGCCCGGCGCCTGCGCACTGCAGTACTTTGTCTGCCCTCAACAGGGCAGAGCAAAGTACGCCTGCGCCGGAGCCGTGGCTGAAGATCAGAAGAAGACGTCATGGAAAGAAGATAGGAGGCGCCGGAGCGGACCGGAGACGCCCATCCGACCTGACCAGCAGCGGGACCGCCAGTGGGTGAGTATAATCTAACGTCTTTTTCTCCTTTTTCAGGTAACATCGGGGGCTTATCTACAGCATTACAGAATGCTGCAGATAAGCCCCTGATGCCGGTGGGATTACCTCACCCGCGATTTTCGGGGTGACAGGTTCCCTTTAAAACACAGGTTTACAGTCTGCCCTTTTATAGGTTTTCTTTTTAATTTTTCGTTTGATCATTGCAAACCAATTGTCCCGTGTGTGCAATTGCAAACCATATGCTGTCCAGGTGAGAAGCGACGTCATGCCATTTCTTTATTTCTGCAAACAGCGTACCTAAAGCCATGTTATGAATGGCTAGCAATTGTTTCTTGGCATTTGAAGAGGCCAATAACCTACCAGATGATTCTCTGTCCGCTTCAGCAGATTGGGAAGCTTCCACAGAAGACACAACACTGACTGCATGTGGGGCGGCACTGACCAGAGACGGCGTGGGGGCAGCAGACTTTTTCTGAGCTATCACAACACTCCTGGTGGAGATGAAAAAAAGAGGGTGTTGGTTATTAACAGATTTAAAATCAAGTGTACTATATATTACATTATTACACAAACATGATGAGAACTACCAGCATACACTTTTATAGATATTGCTCCATTGTGGGGTCAGAAGGTTATTACACATGTAAGAACCGGACTTTACACGAATAAAAGACTGATATTACAGTATATATCCAAATTTTTTGGCTTGTAAACGCTTTAATCAGATTACTCAGATATGCATTAACGTGGGGCCACTTGAATTTATAAAGACTTCTACAGATTAATATGAAGTAAATTTGACATCTGCACCCATCTCCAAACACATTTTTCATTATTTTTTTGCTTAAGTGCTAACTAGATTGTATCAGAAGACATCACAAATCAAATCTGTTCTCAAGGCCAGAAAAGCTGATTATAACGTTGTCCTCTGAGACACCTTGATACTTGATGACATGCAAGGCTTCCTTCCTTCTAACAAACTCCATTTCCTTAATACACAAGTCATTGTACCATGACAAGTGAATAAAGCAATAGCCAATTATTTAGCTGAAACCTTCGCGACCATTAGAACTTCATCTCATAAATCAGAGCTCTTTCTATGCAGTGTCACTGCCACGTTCCACCGGGCAACAAAAATCAAAATGAAGCTACACTTTACCAGTCCACTGTCATATAGAAAAGCAATGCATCTTTTAAGTGTCCTACCCCAGATCGGCAAGGATATCAAAGAGGAGCTTACATCACTTCTGACAGGACAAGGGTGCAAAGACCAGCCACCATAAATATTCGCAGGCATAAGGTCAGTGTGTTATTAGTCCCAATTACGCAGAACTGTAAGAAGGCTTTGTGGTGCAGATAATTATTGCCTGTTGAACGAGCACAGATCACCAGACCCGGCCAGCCATCTGAATATATGCCTACACGCCAGACATAAACCTTAAAATGCTAATACAAGTCATTACCTGACACCTTTCTTACACATTCATAGTAGACCACCTTTTTTTCTACTGGTCTTATTTTAATTTTTCTAGTCATTGTAAATACCTCCCTCATGTGTCTCACCAAACTATAAAGATTTAAAAAAAAGCCTCGGTAAAAACACAACAGCATAGAAAAATCTGAGTAGGAATATGGGGGTGGTAGAGAATCAAAGAATGTAAACAGGGTTAATAAGTTGAAGCGCAGGCGCTGGGCCTCTCTGACCTTTCCCAGCGCCTGCGCACTGCAGTACTTTGCTCTGCCATCAACAGGGCAGCCAAAGTACGCCTGCGCTGGAGCCGCAGCGTGAAGACCAGAAGAGGACGTCATCTGATGAAGATGGGAGGCGCCGGACCCGGACCAACAGCGGGAACGCCCCTGGGTGAGTATAATCTAACGTCTTTTTCTCATATTTTAGGATACATCGGGGGCTTATCTACAGCATTCCAGAACGCTGTAGATAAGCCCCTGATGCCGGTGGGCTTACCTCACCCGCGATTTTGGGGGTTGACAGGTTCCCTTTAAAATAAAAAAAATGGTGTGGGCTCCCGCATAATTTTAATAACCAGCTGACAGCTGAGGGCAGATGTTAATATTCTGGGAAGGAGCCAAAGATTCCCAGGATATTAATATCAGCTCACAGATGTTTGCTTAGCCTTTATTGACTAGTTTACAGGGTAACACCAGAAAAAAAATTGATACCAGCAAAGGCTAGGCAGACAGCTGCGGGCCGATATTAGTAGCCTGTGAAGGGGCCATGGATATTGGCCCCCCAGGCTAAAAACCATCAGCTCTCAGCGGTCCCAGAAATGACGCATCTTATAGATGCAACAATTATGGCACTTAGCCTCGCTCTTCCCACTTGCCCTGTAGCTGTGGCAAGTGGGATTCATATTTGTGGGGTTGATGTCACCTTTGTATTGTCAGGTGACATCAAGCCCATAGGTTTGTAATGGAGAGGAGCCTATAAGGCACTTATCCATTACTAACCCCATAGTTACATGATAAATAAAGACATGGCCAGAATAAAGTCCTTTATTTGAAATAATCACAGACTATTATTGAATCTGAATTTACCATACTTACTGAAAGCCTAATCCCTGACGCACTCTTCTCCTGCAACAACAAAAAAACAACATATAATACTTCCTGTCCGGCGTAGTCCATTTAATACAGAGTGTCCCACGACGATTTCACGTGTGGAACAGTCACATTGGGAAATGTAACCACTCTACCCGGCCTGAAGCAGTGTATCACCAAGCTGCCGTGAGAGTTCACCGGAGTTCATCAGCTCCAGTGCTCTCAATTATGGCACCGATACACGAGAACTTTCCCACGCAGCAGTGCAGTAAGTGAGAGCACCGGAAGTGATGAACTTCGGCAAACTCCCAAGGCGGCTCAGTGATACACTGCGGGAGCAATTACCTCCTGCCAGTGTATCGCCGAAGGTCGGGTAGAGCTGTCACATCTCTCGATACGACTGTTCTACACGCGAGATAGTCAGGGGACTTTCGGTATTAAATGGACTACGGTGGACAGGGAGTATATGTTGGTTTATTATTTTTGATTGCTTGCAGGAGATGTGGGCATCGGGGATTAGGTGTTCGGTGAGTATGCGCTTTGTACATACGTGTGTACTTTATGTAATTATGTAAAAAAAAAATTTGTTTTTGTTTTTTTTTTACAATTGAACACAGGTGCCGGATGATGGGACTACTCTCCCATCATTGGCTCATGCGGTCTGTTATATGTGACAGCAGACATAGCTGGATGAGAGTAGTAGTCCCATCAGACGACTCCTGGGTACACCCACAGACGCCCACACACTCTTCCTCCTTCTGACACCATCTCCTTTCTGTAGCGTTTTTTAGAGCAAATCTGCAAAACCTTTTTACACCTGCGATTTTGCTGTGGATTAAACTGACTCATGTAAGTCAATGGGTACAGAAACGCTGCAGATCTGCAAAAAGAATTGGCATGCAGTGGAAAATAAAATGCTGCTAATCAGGACAGAATTTTCCACAGCATGTGCACACCAATTCTGGATTCCCACCGATCAACCTTGCTTGAACAATCCTTTGCTGATTTGGTGAAATTCCACGCAGAAAAAAGCCGCGGATCCGCAACAAATCCGTAACGTGTGCACATAGCCTAAGACTTTCTAGTCAAGGTTTACACAGCTTGTTTGTCATGACCAGTTTCAGCAAGATCAACCAACCCCCCTTTACCCCCCCCCCTCCCCGTTGGACAAGGCACGAGAAGTGTGTAGATATGCCGGAGGTTCTGAAGGAGGTTTCTTTGGTGCAGATCAAGCAAGGATTCTTGTGAGTATAGCTTGATAAAATATGCCCCAATGGTTTTTTATGTTTGTCTTTCTAACAATTGCAATGTAGAGATGCACATGAATACCTACATACATATATATAGAAAGAGGGATTATTTTCCTCTTCATATGATCAGAATGATCGTAAGGCATATCATGGAAACCGTTAAAATCTCATCTCATTAGAAACAAATATACCCATTTATCAATCATGTTCGGATCAAAGACATGACAGATGACCATAATCAGTCCTACTGACACAAAGCCTGGCATCCAAAGGAACAAAATCACTCTGCATGATGAAAACCGTCTCAGAATGTGGAATTGCATTATATACGTGTTCAGCAAATATTAAAATATGAAAGATTCTGCATTGCATTATAAATATATATATTTTTCAAGCTGCCAATACTAGTAAAGACCAATATAGCACAACTGACCATGAGAAAATACAGAATGAATACAGACATGAATGAAGGACCTAGGATAATGAAATATGGATGCAAGAAATACTTTAAAAGTTGCAATACACATGTGGATGAGAATTCAGTTTTCGCTTATTGGCTGAAGTGTGTACAAGGTCAGCACAGCTTATGCCAACAGTTTACTCATTTTACAAAGTTTTCGGCTATACTTTTAATACAACACTTCTCCTTGTGGAGACCGCCAGCTGGCAATGCATTTTGAGAAAATAAAGGCATGCAGATTAGCGCTCCTCCAGAAGAAAGTAAGCCATCTCTATCGGAGGTAGACATACTAGCAAGTAATGATCAGGCAAAATGAGTGCGCTCTCGAGAATGGAAGAAATGGTTTCCTAAGCAAATAAGCCTTTAGTCTCGGGGCGGTGGTCTGCAGAACACTCGGAACATATACTGGGGGGAGGCCTGCTCATCTGGGGCAATGTCAGAGGCTTATCTTCAAGGTTTGGCTTTTCTCTTTTTTCTTTTAAATTTCTATGTGAATTATTTTAGTGCGGCAGAAATCGGTAAATAAAAAGGCACTTAGGCATTCTAGTTATTCCCATTTTCTTCAGGAAGCTTGAGACAAGAAGCCAGACCAGACCTTGAACTTTATCTGGGTAAATGTCTGGCACCCACTAATCGCCAGGATGGATGTGAGGATGATAGCAAGGACATCACTAGCATGGGAACGAATCTGCACACCTTGCCGGCAGCAGCCCCTCTCCTGGCAGGATTTCAGGGAAGCCACGCTGGTCTAGCTGTTACTGTATACTTTCCAGCCATAGCTAGAGAGGATAATCCTTAAGATATGAGGAGAGGTTTGATTTCTGACAAAGCATTCCTGAGATAAATGCAGGATCAGAGGAGGCTTTGAAATTCCCATGGACACCCCACTGGTAAAGGAGATAGGAGAAGATCTCTCAGACAAGGGGTCTTTACATCCAGAACGTAAAGAGGCTGAGGCCGAGCGGCCACCGCACCGCCCTAAATAAGAAACAGAGCCCTAAAGGAGGGATACACCGGTGACCAGAAACAGCAGAGCTCAACAGTCACTTTTCTTGCTACTGCTTATTTCTTTGGAAAACAAATCCCCTCTCCATGGTGAAAGATATAATTATTAAATGGAGGAAGATCTAATTATTACATGGCGGATGTTAACGTTATTCTCAGAAATAAAAATGGCATGAGGAGCAGTTTCTAAAAGAATGTCTAGTAATAGCCCACGGCTGCCATTTTGTTACTTTTGGGAAGCTCAGGCTGAGATCCATGGGAGACCAGTATTTTATATACATAGTGCAACACTGTGGCATTGCAGTATACAGTACATGCAACCAAATGATCACAAATTCAAGTCCCTTAAAATAAAAAAAATAAAAAAAGTTGTCTACTACTTTGACAACTCCTTCTCATACCCCATGCTTGGCCCCAAAAAATAGTAAAGCCTATAGTCCCCTCCGGTGCTGGCATCGTTCCCATGGTGTCTGTAGAAAAGCCGCAGAGACACCATCACGTGTTTCTCAACGCAAGCAATAAATAGCCAGGTCTTTCACCGGGAAGGAACAACCACGGAAGAGCAGCATCCAATAAAGGAAAACCACCTATGCCAAAACATGGTATCCATCCACAGACAACTGTTTCGGGGTATTTGCCCCTCATCAGTGTGGAGTAGGAAACTGGCTATTAGGAGCAGTGCCTGGTAAAAGGACTATAAATACATATAAGGATGAATGACCTCGGGGAGATCAAAACATCAGGCCGGGCAGAGCGGATCTCTGACTCCTTATGTTCAATTCGACAGGAGGCGGGGACATTGAAGCCAACGCTGATTGGGCGCCACAGTCAGGAGTCGCAACAACGGGATGAGCGAGTGCCGACACCGCAGGAACAGTGTCAGTGCGGGAGGGGAGCAGAAGCTGCTTTTTTAAAAAAAAATTATTTTAGTCAGAGATAAGCATGGGGTATGAGAAGGGGTTGTATTAGTAGTGGACAACCCCTTTAGGGGACGGAAAAATATAAATTAAAAAAATATATATGCTTAAACAATAAATAAAAAAAGCACCCCCTATATATTTGGTATTACAGTGTTCATTAAAGTAGCATCTTTCAAAATCTACAATTAACCCATAAAGTAAACACTTAAAAAATAAATTTAAGAATTTCAATTTTTTTCTGCCACCTCATCACCCTAAAAAAATGCAACAAAAAGCAAATAAAGAAATCCTGTCTACCCCAAATAGGTAGCAATAAAGACACTGGCACATTACACACAAACAAAAAAAAACCCTCACACAGCTACATCAATAAAAAGGATACAGGTATTAAAAAAATACCTTGCCCTATTAACCAGATATAGCTTAAAATAGGTCAGAAGGTTTTTGTCATGTAATCTGACAGCAGCATGAGATAGGGATAGAGACGGCGATTCCAGCAAAGTATTACTTATTATACTGGGTGCAGCAAATATGATAGAACTTATTCTATCTGCTTGAGATCTAGCAGAGCTCAGTTGTTGATCTGTGTACAACCCCGACCACACCACAGCTTTCTGTGTAAAATCTATAGTGACAGATTGCTGCTAATCAGTGAAGGGTGTGTGGCTGGACTAGGAAGCACAAGACCAGTTGTCCTATAGCGAAAATCTCCTGCAGATGAAACACTGTATTGAAACAGCAAAAACACAGCCCAGTAAGTGACATCACTGGAATCTGGATCTCAGCCCCAAAATCATGGTGCTCTCAGATTACGTACCAAAAACATACGAAGATTCCCTCCACTCCTCACCACCACAGGAGTCATCCACTCACCAACACCAGAGCTACCCCCTCATCCAACACCGGCGCTCATGCAACCCCCCAACCTATTGTCTCCTTCCCCATCATTCTGCAGAATGTAGGCCCGCAAGGGCAGGGTCCTCGCCCCTCTGTATCAGTCCGTCATTGTTAGTTTGCTTACTGTAGGTGATATCTGTAATTTGTATGTAACCCCTTCTCATGTACAGCACCATGGAATCAATGGTGTTATATAAATAAATAATATTAATAATAATAATAATAATAACAATAGAAACTAATGTTGCCGGTGCCAGGAGCCGCAAGAACAAAGACAGGCTTCCTTGTTGGAAACTGCTATGTTTTATTCTGAAACTTTGCAGCATTTCAGAGAAAATTAAAAGTTTTAAAAAAATGACCAAAATCTAGGCTATCAATATTAAACTCCAATAACATGCTTCAAACAAATTTATCACGATAAAATTACCTGTCAAATGATCTAAACTGGACTGAGTGCTCAGCAGCGGGGTCCCCAAGAGCTCCCAGGAAAGCAGGTGGTATTAAAGCAGGATCGATTTGGGACTCCTCAGGGGGTGTACTGACAAGGCTACGGAGAATATCCTTTACATTCACATTTTTTGTGCTGGCTTGATCGTTTACACCATCAGTTTCACTTTCCTGAGATTTTTTGACCTCTGATGATAGAGTGTGCAGCACCTCACTTATGGCATCGGGACCTGAACTCACAGGGTCCGACCTGGGGGAATCAGTCTCCAAATTACTGTTAGGTGACAAAACTGCTTCGTCCCCAATACCAGAGTCTCTTCTTTTTACGGACACGGTGCTGTCCGAGTCATTTGGGCTACCTTGTTCACCAGTTGGTGCACCATCTATAAAAAAGAGCAAGGAAGAAAGAGCACAATACCATTGATCATAGATGGCTACAGTATAGGTTTAACAGTCATTTGAAAGGTTTATTGTACTAGGTTTTGCTGGTAATCATGTTATCTACCTTGTAAGTTGGTTGTTCCAGCATCCACACTGTCTTTATCCACTTGTCTGGATGGGCTGCTGACTTGAGGTCGCTTCTTCTCATTCTGTGGCTCCAAAATGTCTCGATATTTAGATACCATGAGCACAGAGATGAAGTAGACTACAGCCAGAGCTAAAAACTGAGCCTGTTTGCTGTCCTCCTATTTATAGGAAACAAAAACCAAAGCGGGAACGATCATTTTCATTGATTACAATTCTTGAAACAGGTCTCGGAAAACTTGAATTTCCAGATGATAATTTAGTGGAGCAGTGACAATTTAGAGTCAGGAGGCCCCCATGTACATCAGATGGTCAGCCAGTTTCGATAACTTTCAGCTAATGTGTCACCTTCACTTTCCACCCCATGTTGGAAACATAGCTATGCTTAAGCAGTCATTGGCCAGGTACCAAATTATGAGTATACATCCATTAAAAAGGAACTTGCTAGCTGGACGTTGTTCGCTTTGTAATTGTGCCCCGTTAATTTAGGAACATTAAGCCGTTAAGTTCCTTTACCATCACTGTCTAAAACCATGTACCCATTCCTCAGTGTGTTCTGCTGTAAGCCCAACAAGTGGATCAATACGGCATGTTACAAACAGTCAGCCATATTCCCAGCCATCTCACCTCTCCGGGTGGAACAACCAACACTACGCTCACAGTTAACGCAATAGTAAAACATTCATTTGCTCACCACATCTCTGAAGACCACAGCTCTTAAGCGATTTATATCCATGTCTTGCAGAAGTCTGTCTATGTCTCGAACAGGAGACATTATTCCTGATGTAATGTCCAATGAACTCTGAAGACAAGAGAAGGTAAAACAACTTGAGCAGAAGCACTGACAGTGAAGTTATAACCATTGCAAACTGCTTAAAGGAAAACTAGTAAAACAAAAAAATAAAGCAAAATACTAGCAACATACTAAAGTTCTCCTGATTCCTTGACCAAGTTGTGCGTTACATTACAATCCACCAGTTAAAGATGCTTACACAATTTGTTAGAGACATCAAAATTTTCACTTTCTCGTCTGCTTTGCTTCATTGATTAATGCAAATCATCAATAGTTTTGGAAAGTCTAAGTGACGATCCCTCTATCGACGAGGCAGATTAGGTACGTTTTCATCAGCAATGGGGTGGATTTACTAAGCTAAAAGGCACCAGAATTTGTTGTACATAAATTGCACCACACTGATTTCTCATCATCCATCTTCAGCGGCGCACCGTTCCCCTACCGTCCACTTTCCTGCTCGTAGGGGTGAGGTGCTCCTGAAAATTGATAATTTGGACCAGCGGTTTTGGTTCAGCTCAGTGATGAAGTTAACAATGACAGCTTTGCCTCTGCACCATTAAGAGGAGCACAGGGACACTGAGGCCCGGGTACAGACAGCTTGAGAGCTAGCAAGTTCTAAGGCAAAAAAATAAAATGTGCAAGTACCTAGAAAAGAGGACACCTTTTGATACATTTTAGAGGTGGTTGGTAACCGAGGCAACAAACAGTAAGCTATAGAATTAAAACACCTCTGTTCTTGAGAACAGAATATTTTTATAAAGCGATGCATTGCAAAGTTACTTGCTTATACAAGTACTTTGCCATTTTTCCACATTTAACAAGAGGAGACATACTAACTGTTTTTGAAACTTTTTTGACAAAGTAATCAAAGAGCTGAAAAGGAATGTATATTTTTGAAAAATGGTGTGGTGTAAACTTAGTCAAGAGATGCTCCAAATTAATCAAAACAATTTTAACAGTTCTTTAACACTAGGACTACTGGTATAGTCATTTTGACTACTTGCACTTCAGTAGTTCTAGTCGGGGTCACGAGTCCAGTAGTCCTAGTGTTAATGAATTTGGCAGATTGTAGACCAGTTAAGGTACCGTCACACTAAGCGATGCTGCAGCAATACCGACAACGATCCGAATCGCTGCAGCGTCGCTGTTTGGTCGCTGGAGAGCTGTCACACAGACATCTCTCCAGCGACCAACGATGAGAAGTCCCCTGGTAACCAGGGTAACCATGTTTACCCTGGTTACCATCGTTAAAGTAAAAAAAACAACCACTACATACTTACCTACCGCTGTCTGTCCACGGCGCTGTGCTTTCCTGCACTGACTGAGCACAGCGGCCGGAAAGCAGAGCGGTGACGTCACCGCTCTGCTTTCCGGCTGCCCGGCGCTCACAGCCAGAGCAGAGAAGCCCAGCGCCGGGGACAGACAGCGGTAGGTAAGTATGTAGTGGTTGTTTTTTTTACTTTAAAGATGGTAACCAGGGTAAACATCGGGTTAAACATCGCGGCCCTGCGCTTAGTAACCCGATGTTTACCCTGGTTACCAGCGAAGACATCGCTGAATCGGCGTCACACACGCCGATTCAGCGATGTCAGCGGGAGAGCCAGCGACCAAATAAAGTTCTGGCCTTTCTGCCCCGACCAGCGATATCACAGCAGGATTCTGATCGCTGCTGCCTGTCACACTGGATGATATCGCTAGCGAGGACGCTGCAACGTCACGGATCGTTAGCGATATCGTCCAGTGTGACGGTACCTTTAGAAGAGAGGGCGGCTCTGGTGTCTACAGGCCAGATAAAATGACAAAGCACTCTCCTGCCAGCTCGTTACTGCTGATCTGAGCCGACAACAGAGAGCGCGGTCATTGTGCACATAAGCAAAAGGACTAGCACATACCCTGAAACAAGAGTCACTGATGATGCAACGCTACAGGATGGAGGCAGAGGCTGCGTCAGTGACCGCAGCCTCTGCCCACTGATGACAAGTGCACTGGGAATTCTCAAGCAAAGAGTCATCAAAAAGGAAGTGAGAAATGAGTGAAAAGCTGTTAGTGTAGTTAGGGAAGGGTAGGCATTATTAATTCAACGGTATATTAGACAATAGCTTAATTTATGGCATCAAATAGATATGGAATAAGGATGACAATTCATTTGTATTTCGGACCGACCCTTTGAAGAGCGGATCATGAGTACCAAGTCTATCATGGGAATAGGTAATAATTGTATAACTGCTGGGACCCCCACAAATAACTGGAATGGGGTTAGATAGTGAATATGAATGATGAGAGACAAATGTCCATCAAGTTCAAACGAGGGAAGGAAATGACCATGGCAAGTAGATAAAGCAGTGACGCAAAGCATGATCAAGTCCTCCCCAAAGCGAATCTTTACCTCCTAATCCAAGTGTCGATACACTGATCCAAACTTTCAGAAAAGAAAGTAACTCATTTCTAAAATAATTTATCTTATGCCCTTTAAAAAAAAAGCTTGTGCTGTGGTCAGCTGTTGATGTAGACTGTTACGTAGATTAATAATTCTAATGGGAAAGCAGGCATGTTTTTTTTTTTGTTTGTTTTTTTATTTATTTTGGAATGAACCTTTCCTTCTCCAGGTGGGGTGCGCCACTTTTCTTTGCAGAGGTTTTACATTAAACAGCATTTAACCATACTCGTTGCATGGGCCATTTATTACTAGTGAATTATATCACTCGTAAGACCTCTCCTCTCAAGACTAAGTAAATGTAATTCTTTTGGTCTTTATTTATTCCCCTTGTTAATTGTGTCTATCCTTTTTATCTTTTCTAGCTCGCCAGCATCCTTTTTGTGACCTTTGTGTTCAGTTGAGGTCACACTAATGATTTGTAAAGTGGTAGCATCACGTTCCTGTCCAGCAACTCCATACCTCTTAATACATGACAATACTCACTTGGACTGACATTTCGTGCTTTTAGGAGAGTCACTTGACGATCGGCCTAATTTTTCCGAGACATCCAAAGGGCTGAGACAGTGGCCCACACCATGCCATCGCCCGCTGTCCATCAGCCGTTGCCACCGCTATCCACATCCTCCGCATGCAGACAGAGGTGAATACATTTGGTGGACGATGGCACCTTCATCCATCAATCAGCATGTGCGACTGAGCCAACAGACGTGATGACTCACTCCATTGAATCTGACGCAACGCACAACGCAAATAAAAACGCACCAAAACGCACGCAAAAACGCTGCGTTTTGCGACGCATGCGTCGTTTTTTTGCCGAAATTTGGACGCAAGAAAAATGCAACTTGTTGCGTTTTCTTGGTCCAACGCTTGCGGCAAAAAAGATGCATGCGTCGCACAACGCAACAAACAAAAACGCATGCGTCCCCCATGTTAAATATAGGGGCGCATGACGCATGCGTCGCCGCTGCGTCGCCCGACGCAAACTAGCATAACGCTAGTGTGAACGTAGCCTAACTGTGCTGTTGGGTATGCGGCGATCGTTCTGCGGCCCCTTGCTCCTGCCCCCTCCTCCACCGGACACGATCTCCCCAGCCGCTGCAGGAATTCGGCGCTGGGGAAACCATGTGGGTCCGCTGTTTAAGTGAAGGAATATTCATTTGCTGCTCCACACTCACTGCTCGGTGGGGAAGTAGCTAATGAATATTCCTTCACTTTAAGCATCGGGACCACGTGGTTTCCCCAGCACCGGAATCCTGCAGTGGAGACATTTTCCTGCCTCCTGGGAGTGCAATCCCACTTCGCCACTACACCCTCCCCACATTACATTTGGACCATAAGACACACCCCACTCCTTCCTCCCAAATTGGGAGGAAAAAAAGTGTGTCTTATGGTCCGAAAAAACGGTAACTCAGCTTAAAGGTACCTTCACACATAACGATATTGTTAACGATATCGTTGCTATTTGTGACGTAGCAACGATATCGTTAATGAAATCGTTATGTGTGACAGCGACCAACGATCAGGCCCCTGCTGGGAGATCGTTGGTCGCTGAATAAAGTCCAGAACTTTATTTCGTCGCTGGACTCCCTGGAGACATCGCTGGATCGGCGTGTGTGACACCGATCCAGCGATGTCTTCACTGGTAACCAGGGTAAACATCGGGTAACTAAGCGCAGGGCCGCGCTTAGTAACCCGATGTTTACCCTGGTTACCATGCTAAAAGTAAAAAAAAACAAACAGTACATACTTACCTACAGCTGTCTGTCCTCCAGCGCTGCGCTCTGCACTCCTCCTGTACTGGCTGTGAGCCGGAAAGCAGAGCGGTGACGTCACCGCTCTGCTTTCCGGCTCACAGACAGTACAGGAGGAGAGCAGAGAAGCAGAGCGCAGCGCTGGAGGACAGACAGCTGTAGGTAAGTATGTACTGTTTGTTTGTTTTTTACTTTTAGCATGGTAACCAGGGTAAACATCGGGTTACTAAGCGCGGCCCTGCGCTTAGTTACCCGATGTTTACCCTGGTTACCGGCATCGTTGGTCGCTGGAGAGCGGTCTGTGTGACAGCTCTCCAGCGACCAAACAGCGACGCTGCAGCGATTCGGATCGTTGTCGGTATCGCTGCAGCGTCGCTAAATGTGAAGGGGCCTTAAGAATAACATTTAGGAAGAATTACGACACTATCTTAGATTTTGTTCACAAAGATCAAATATGTGACTATTGCTCCAGCACCCTTATCGAAGAAGGTAATCCTTGAATAAAACGAGGACCATGTCTCTACTGTACTTCCATAGGCTTGGACGATGGAACTGGACACATTTTCTCCAAAATTGTAAGAATCAAATATTCTAAATTATACAGATCCCAAACATACTCATGTGCCTTGAATCTTTGCCATGAAAGCTGGCTGCTCAGAATTGGTCACAATTCTTCCCCAGTAGCACACAGAACAAGTTTTCTTACAGAAGGTTTTAAGGCTACAAGGTTCTGTGATGAACGATTTCTCAGCGCGCACACACAGTCCTTCTCTTCGATAAATTAATGAGTAACACACAGTATTACAGCATGTTTTGCACACGGATTACCTTTGCAGCAGACTTCGCTGTTCCCACCAGGCCATGAATTGCCTTCTGGTTTTTCATATTTTCTCCTGTGGATTTTAATTGCAAGTGATGCTGACACTCCAGACAATTCCTAACTGCAACAGCACAGACTTAAAAAAAAAAAAAAAAAGACAAGATTACAGTCACTGTGACCAATATTTGACAAAATTAACCCTCCATTCAAAATGAAAATAGTGAAGAGTTAAAGTCTCACATACAACATATGGGGTAAGGTAGGTGAGTGGCTTAAGTGGACATCCTATCCATCTATGCTCTCCAATGTTATCGCATATGGGCTGAATGTAATAACAGTTCATAAAGTCAAGTTACCAGTAGAGGGAGCCGAGGAGCTTACTGAATACTGATCCCATTGAAAGCATTAATAAAGCGCTCACTAAAAGGTAGAATATGCAGTGTGTGAGTTACAGGCATCTTAGAATGAAAAAAAACTTTAAATGTGCAGAATAATGGGGAAATAGAAAAGATACATTTTATTCTGCAATGAAATGCACACTTTAGCACAATTGAATTTAAGAGGTTTTCAAATTTTAGAAAACCAAATGATTCCCATCATACCACAAGAAAATCGGATAGTACCTACACTTCCTTGGGTCTAGCACCAGCTCTCCGCCAAACATCAGAGCTTAGAGATTTAACTGCAGCAGTGATGTCATGACTACAGGTCACATTACTGCTGCAGCCAATCACTGAGCTTGCCTGCGGTAGACATTCGAGCCTCTGACATCAGCGATTGGCTGCAGCAGTAATATTAACCGTCCATGTTATGTCACTGCTGCAGCAAAAGCACTGAGATCTAAGCGGCCGCGGCGGTACACTGCTGGACCTGTAAAGGGCGAGTACTGTCCAATTGTATTGCTTTACATGACAGGCTATGTTTGTGGTCAACTTTTCTAAAAGTGGACATTCCCTTTAAAATGTCTTTGCATGCTTATTAACCGTGACTCACCTAATCTGAGACACTGACGTAACACTCCCCCGGACGACATGTTCTTCTCAGCTTCAATGTCAGTAAAGCTCAAAGAACTTGCAAAAATGAGAACATCCACTAGGCTAATCGCTCTCTGCAGGAACGTTACCGATGCCTCTATCGACAGACCTTGGGTTGGTTCAATAGTTTCTAGCTCATGCTGAAATAAAAATACATTTTCCACACATTTTATATTGATCAAAGTGATCAAATATTGAGAATCAATTTCTACTAGAAAGTACTATATAAGAAACTCCAACAAATAAGGTAAGACTACATATAAATGGGTCCTCACTTTGGACTAGTCTTTTAAATTACTTAGTTGCTTACCTAATAGTGACAACTGGTCATTTGGGATTAAAGGGAATCTGTCACCTAATTTTGGCCCTAAAAGCTTCAGCCACCGGCATCAGGGGCTTATCTATAGCATTCTGTAATGCTGTAGATAAGCCCCTGATGTAACATGAAACGTAAGAAAAACAAGTTAGATTATGCTCACCTGGGGGGGTGGTCCGTTTCGATGGGCATCGCAGGTCCGGGTCCGGCATCTCCCATCTTTACGCGATGACGTCCTCTTCCTTGCTGCTGTCGCGGCTCCTGCGCAGGCTTAATTCTCTGCCCTGTTGAGGGCAGAGCAAAGTACTGCAGTGCACAGGCACCGGGAAAGGTCAGAGAGGCCCGGAGCCTGCGCACTGCAGTACTTTGCTCTGCCCTCAACATGGCAGATCAGTACGCCTGCGCCGCCGCCGCAACAGAAGGAAGGAGGATGACGACATAGTATGAAGATGGAAGACGATGGACCCGGACCTGAGACACCCATCGGACCGGACCGCCCCTGGATGAGTATAATCCATCTTGTTTTTCTCCTCTTTCAGGTTACATTAGGGGCTTACCTACAGCATTACAGAATGCTGTAGATAAGCCCCCAATGGCGGTGGCCGAAGCTTATAGGGCCAAAATTAGGTGATAGATTCCCTTTAAGGATATGTTTCCTTCCCTTTATGGGGAGTACAGGTAAAGACACACATGGCGGTGCTGAAGATCTCACCGCAATTCCAAATCCACTACACATGTAAGGGGTGAAATCTACAAGAAATGACCACTGCATTTCCACAACATAATGAGAATGCTGCTCATTTAGAAATCTGCTGGATGCATTTTTTCATGAATAATTTTACACGTGACGTTTTCAAAACCCTAACCAAATGTCCTGCACTTTAATTTACTGTGGATTTGAGGTGCAGAATCTGCCATGTGTCCCCAAGACCTAGAACAGCCGACCCTGAAATCACTGGCCCATGCTCCAACATGAGACCCCCACCTTGCAGAGGCTTACTGCTCGCTCTGGTAACACCAATGAGAAATGCTCTGGTTTAAAGAGGCGATGACAATGAAGGGATCACCTCCTGTTAACTCCATACAATATGGAGAATGGGGCCACCATATAACTATGTAGTTTACCACAGCTCAATACGGTTAACCTATAACTAGACCTATACAAATACATAGTGACATCACTAGTGGATAAAGGATAAGTAGCGTACACTGTAAAACTTGGAACATGCTTTATGACACATTAAGAAAAGCAGAAAGTAAATTAAAAAAATAATAGAGTTGACTGATACAGAAACTTGGTCCTCAGGGTTTGTAGTGTGTGGTATTGTGATGCTCTTCGCTACGAAATATCACGCGCTATTACCACGCGGTCTTACATTCAGGAACCAATAACCTATTTCCATAAATCAGGATTGGGAATCTTCCACACAATCTCAGCTCCACAAGATTGCACGGCATCATCTTCCTACTGTACAGATCACCACCTAGTGGCAAAACCTTGGACCTCGGTCTGATAAAGGTCCATATGTAGAACCGAAGCGTTAACTATAAGGATTGCCAAATAACACTTGTTTTCTTTCGCTACAACATCCTGAGTGCCAAGTTTCCCCGTCACATGATTCACGGGTTGGAATCCTCATCTCATAACCACGAGTGCCGTATACTCTCTTCGATACAGAGTTGACGGTCATGAGGACTTCTTGAATAGCTCAAAACAGAAATAACTGCATTCAGATTTATGATGGAGCTACAGTAATTGGCACAAAACACTCAGAAGGTAAGCAACTCGAAAGACCTCTACATGACGACTAAAGCTCTTACAGCACAACTAGCCCTTCACAAAGAGAAATGGCGAGTGCTCACCGTGGCAGATGTTGCTGCAGACAGTAACGGCAGTATACCACCACACGCCATTATCATGTTGTCCGTGATCTGAGAAATGAGGTGGATTGTGTTGTGCACAAAAATGACATTGTCGCTGCTGTTCACAAAATCCATGATAGTCTTTGTAGAGTGGCTGCGGCAGGAAAATGAAATAAGACACTTGAATACAGTGATATCACATATAAGGTGTATTGCATTATAAATTATTAGCTTTGACAAACATTTAGCCTAATAGTGGTCGCTACAACAGAGGAGTTCATTTTCCCAAAATCTAGAACTCGCCACTTTATATTTCATAATACCTTTCAATAATTCACCATCTTTCACAGTCTACCAATGGCTTGCCTCATCTACACACTAAACATTATTGTCACAATAAGGCCCCCCATACACGTTGAGTTAGTGCAGGGGTGGGCAATTAATTTTCCCGAGGGGCCACATGAGACCATGACTATTGTAGAGGGCCGAACCAATATGCTGAAATTAATTTGGCTCAATATTAATATCAACATACTAACATTAATATTAATTATATCACTTAATATTGAGCAGCATTAAGTATGCTGACATCCCCCTATAAACCATTTGAACCCGAACACCACCCACACAGCGTCCCCATGGCCGCCAGAGGAGACAACGAGCGGGCGGGCAAGCGGAGACAACGAGCGGGCGGGCAAGCAGAGACAACGAGCGAGCCGGCAAGCAGAGACAATGAGCAAGCGGGCAAGCAGAGACAACGAGCGAGCAAGCGGAGACAACGAGCGAGCGGGCAAGCAGAGACAACGAGCAAGCGGGCAAGCAGAGACAACGAGCGAGCGGGCAAGCAGAGACAACGAGCGAGCGGGCAAGCAGAGACAACGAGCGAGCGGGCAAGCAGAGACAACGAGCGAGCGGGCAAGCAGAGACAACGAGCGAGCGGGCAAGCAGAGACAACGAGCAAGCGGGCAAGCAGAGACAACGAGCGGGCAAGCAGAGACAACGAGCGAGCGAGCGGGCAAGCAGAGACAACGAGCGAGCGGGCAAGCAGAGACAACGAGCGAGCGAGCGGGCAAGCAGAGACAACGAGCGAGCGGGCAAGCAGAGACAACGAGCGAGCGAGCGGGCAAGCAGAGACAACGAGCGAGCGAGCGAGCAAGCAGGGACAACGAGCAAGCGGGCAAGCAGAGACAACGAGCGAGCAAGCAGAGACAACGAGCAAGCAGGCAAGCAGAGACAACGAGCGAGCGGGCAAGCAGAGACAACGAGCGAGCGGGCAAGCAGAGACAACGAGCGAGCGGGCAAGCAGAGACAACGAGCGAGCGGGCAAGCAGAGACAACGAGCGAGCGGGCAAGCAGAGACAACGAGCGAGCGGGCAAGCAGAGACAACGAGCGAGCGGGCAAGCAGAGACAACGAGCGAGCGAGCGGGCAAGCAGAGACAACGAGCGAGCGAGCGGGCAAGCAGAGACAACGAGCGAGCGGGCAAGCAGAGACAACGAGCGAGCGGGCAAGCAGAGACAACGAGCGGGCAAGCAGAGACAACGAGCGAGCGAGCGGGCAAGCAGAGACAACGAGCGAGCGGGCAAGCAGAGACAACGAGCGAGCGAGCGGGCAAGCAGAGACAACGAGCGAGCGGGCAAGCAGAGACAACGAGCGAGCGGGCAAGCAGAGACAACGAGCGAGCGAGCGAGCAAGCAGGGACAACGAGCAAGCGGGCAAGCAGAGACAACGAGCGAGCAAGCAGAGACAACGAGCAAGCAGGCAAGCAGAGACAACGAGCGAGCGGGCAAGCAGAGACAACGAGCGAGCGGGCAAGCAGAGACAACGAGCGAGCGGGCAAGCAGAGACAACGAGCGAGCGGGCAAGCAGAGACAACGAGCGAGCGGGCAAGCAGAGACAACGAGCGAGCGGGCAAGCAGAGACAACGAGCGAGCGAGCGGGCAAGCAGAGACAACGAGCGAGCGAGCGGGCAAGCAGAGACAACGAGCGAGCGGGCAAGCAGAGACAACGAGCGAGCGGGCAAGCAGAGACAACGAGCGAGCGGGCAAGCAGAGACAACGAGCGAGCGGGCAAGCAGAGACAACGAGCGAGCGGGCAAGCAGAGACAACGAGCGAGCGGGCAAGCAGAGACAACGAGCGAGCGAGCGGGCAAGCAGAGACAACGAGCGAGCGGGCAAGCAGAGACAACGAGCGAGCGAGCGGGCAAGCAGAGACAACGAGCGAGCGGGCAAGCAGTGACAACGAGCGAGCGAGCGAGCAAGCAGAGACAACGAGCAAGCGGGCAAGCAGAGACAACGAGCGAGCGGGCAAGCAGAGACAACGAGCGAGCGAGCAGGCAAGCAGAGACAACGAGCGAGCGAGCGAGCAAGCAGAGACAACGAGCAAGCGGGCAAGCAGAGACAACGAGCGAGCAAGCAGAGACAACGAGCAAGCAGGCAAGCAGAGACAACGAGCGAGCGGGCAAGCAGAGACAACGAGCGAGCGGGCAAGCAGAGACAACGAGCGAGCGGGCAAGCAGAGACAACGAGCGAGCGAGCGGGCAAGCAGAGACAACGAGCGAGCGAGCGGGCAAGCAGAGACAACGAGCGAGCGGGCAAGCAGAGACAACGAGCGAGCGAGCGGGCAAGCAGAGACAACGAGCGAGCGGGCAAGCAGAGACAACGAGCGAGCGAGCGGGCAAGCAGAGACAACGAGCGAGCGGGCAAGCAGAGACAACGAGCGAGCGAGCGGGCAAGCAGAGACAACGAGCGAGCGAGCGAGCAAGCAGGGACAACGAGCAAGCGGGCAAGCAGAGACAACGAGCGAGCAAGCAGAGACAACGAGCAAGCAGGCAAGCAGAGACAACGAGCGAGCGGGCAAGCAGAGACAACGAGCGAGCGGGCAAGCAGAGACAACGAGCGAGCGGGCAAGCAGAGACAACGAGCGAGCGGGCAAGCAGAGACAACGAGCGAGCGGGCAAGCAGAGACAACGAGCGAGCGGGCAAGCAGAGACAACGAGCGAGCGAGCGGGCAAGCAGAGACAACGAGCGAGCGAGCGGGCAAGCAGAGACAACGAGCGAGCGGGCAAGCAGAGACAACGAGCGAGCGGGCAAGCAGAGACAACGAGCGAGCGGGCAAGCAGAGACAACGAGCGAGCGGGCAAGCAGAGACAACGAGCGAGCGGGCAAGCAGAGACAACGAGCGAGCGGGCAAGCAGAGACAACGAGCGAGCGAGCGGGCAAGCAGAGACAACGAGCGAGCGGGCAAGCAGAGACAACGAGCGAGCGAGCGGGCAAGCAGAGACAACGAGCGAGCGGGCAAGCAGTGACAACGAGCGAGCGAGCGAGCAAGCAGAGACAACGAGCAAGCGGGCAAGCAGAGACAACGAGCGAGCGGGCAAGCAGAGACAACGAGCGAGCGAGCAGGCAAGCAGAGACAACGAGCGAGCGAGCGAGCAAGCAGAGACAACGAGCAAGCGGGCAAGCAGAGACAACGAGCGAGCAAGCAGAGACAACGAGCAAGCAGGCAAGCAGAGACAACGAGCGAGCGGGCAAGCAGAGACAACGAGCGAGCGGGCAAGCAGAGACAACGAGCGAGCGGGCAAGCAGAGACAACGAGCGAGCGAGCGGGCAAGCAGAGACAACGAGCGAGCGAGCGGGCAAGCAGAGACAACGAGCGAGCGGGCAAGCAGAGACAACGAGCGAGCGAGCGGGCAAGCAGAGACAACGAGCGAGCGAGCGGGCAAGCAGAGATAACGAGCGAGCGAGCGGGCAAGCAGAGACAACGAGCGAGCGGGCAAGCAGAGACAACGAGCGAGCGAGCAAGCAGAGACAACGAGCGAGCGAGCGAGCAAGCAGAGACAACGAGCAAGCGGGCAAGCAGAGACAACGAGCGAGCGGGCAAGCAGAGACAACGAGCGAGCGGGCAAGCAGAGACAACGAGCGAGCGGGCAAGCAGAGACAACGAGCGAGCGGGCAAGCAGAGACAACGAGCGAGCGGGCAAGCAGAGACAACGAGCAAGCGGGCAAGCAGAGACAACGAGCGAGCGAGCGGGCAAGCAGAGACAACGAGCGAGCGGGCAGAGACAACGAGCGAGCGGGCAAGCAGAGACAACGAGCGAGCGGGCAAGCAGAGACAATGAGCGAGCGAGCGGGCAAGCAGAGACAGCGAGCGAGCGGGCAAGCAGAGACAACGAGCGAGCGAGCGAGCAAGCAGAGACAACGAGCAAGCGGGCAAGCAGAGACAACGAGCGAGCGAGCGGGCAAGCAGAGACAACGAGCAAGCAGGCAAGCAGAGACAACGAGCGAGCGAGCGGGCAAGCAGAGACAACGAGCGAGCGAGCGGGCAAGCAGACAACGAGCGAGCGGGCAAGCAGAGACAACGAGCGAGCGAGCGGGCAAGCAGAGACAACGAGCGAGCGAGCGGGCAAGCAGAGACAACGAGCGAGCGAGCGGGCAAGCAGAGACAACGAGCGAGCGAGCGGGCAAGCAGAGACAACGAGCGAGCGAGCGGGCAAGCAGAGACAACGAGCGAGCGGGCAAGCAGAGACAACGAGCGAGCGGGCAAGCAGAGACAACGAGCGAGCGAGCGGGCAAGCAGAGACAACGAGCGAGCGAGCGGGCAAGCAGAGACAACGAGCGAGCGAGCGGGCAAGCAGAGACAACGAGCGAGCGAGCAAGCAGAGACAACGAGCAAGCAGGCAAGCAGAGACAACGAGCAAGCAGGCAAGCAGAGACAACGAGCAAGCAGGCAAGCAGAGACAACGAGCGAGCGGGCAAGCAGAGACAACGAGCGAGCAAGCAGAGACAACGAGCGAGCGGGCAAGCAGAGACAACGAGCGAGCGGGCAAGCAGAGACAACGAGCGAGCGGGCAAGCAGAGACAACGAGCGAGCGGGCAAGCAGAGACAACGAGCGAGCGGGCAAGCAGAGACAACGAGCGAGCGGGCAAGCAGAGACAACGAGCGAGCGGGCAAGCAGAGACAACGAGCGAGCGGGCAAGCAGAGACAACGAGCGAGCGGGCAAGCAGAGACAACGCGAGCGGGCAAGCAGAGACAACGCGAGCGGGCAAGCAGAGACAACGCGAGCGGGCAGAGACAACGCGGGCAGGCAAGCAGAGACAACGAGCAAGCGTGCGGGCCTGCACGGTGCGGCCTGGGTGCAAGCAGAGACAGCGAGAGAGTGTGTACGATGTGGCCCGGGGGCAACGTTTTCAGCCCCTCAGTTGGTTTGGTCCACGGCCTGGACTGGAACAGCCAGAAGGCTGGATGTGGCTACGGGCCACACTATGCCCAGGTCTGAGTTAGTGTCATCCAAACGGACAATTTTGGTGGGATTAGCCAACTTAATGTGTATGGCATCTTCCTGACACTTCCCTGACAGATGTTAGGGCCATTTGAATGTAAAACACCTGATCCTGTTCTCCCTGGAAATAAGTTGCCAATGGAGGAGTCTACAGCCGGCTGTACACATTAGATTGAAGCATGTTATTGGTTGTCAAAACTAATTACAAACTATAGTAATGCCAAAAAGCCATACATATTTTATCACATATTGCCCCCCATGGCTGTTCATCTTGACCATACATGCTTAGTGGCACCGCAAGACAAACTTATGATCTTGAAATATTCTATCAATACAAACCTAAAACCATGACTGCACTCACAACAAGTATAATCCAATAATGATTGGCTTAAAGTCGGACAAAAGCTTTTTTTTTTCCAAAGAGATCATTTGTGTATGAATGATCATTCATTAATAGAACATTCACAAACTTAAGAGCATGACCCAATATTTTATTTATCTTTATGTAACTAATAATCAGCATAAAACTTAAAAGTAGAGATCATGTTACCAAAAACGATGTGGAGAGGGATGGTCCCAATTCTAAGTATTACAAAGCATTCCTATATCAGATGCTCAGACTATAGTAACAGTACTACACGTAATAAAGGAATTTGTAGAGCACCAAAATAAGGAGATTATAAATAAACATCACAAAAACAAAGTGCTTAATTCATCTATGAGTGATAATAAATGCCTCATTATAGGATGAATTCATAATGACATATCTACTATAATATTAATGACTTCAAAAAGAATCATGAGCTGTTAAACAGCAAGTCAAAACAGGAAAGTATACAGCAGGGGTGTCAAACTGCATTCCTCGAGGGCTGCAAACAGGTCATGTTTTCAGGACTTCCTTGTACTGCACAGGTGATAATTTAATCACCAACTCATTATTTGTGTAGGTGATTAAATTATCACCTGTGCAGTTCAAGGAAATCCTGAAAACATGACCTGTTTGCAGCCCTCGAGGAATGCAGTTTGACACCCCTGGTATACAGTGCTTCACTATATATACACTAGATAATAAATATACGGTAATTAAGACCACAGAAAAGCATTTCACAATGCATGAATAATGTCAGCCCATCCAGTCCATCCCTTGACAAAGCAATGGAGAAACGCGCAAGTCATATTTGTTGTTATAATTACTATTTTTTTTATATTACTACGGCTGGGACCATTGGTGTTTAGTTTTAGCATTTTGTATATTAAATTCATTGATTGACACCATGTACTACAATTATCTTGTCTGTGGTATTAATATTATTCAGTTCGTATACTGATGCACGAAACAACTTTTTTTTTCCTATATTTACTCTTTTTTTGACAGCTCACGATTATTTCTGAATAGCATTAATTATTAAAATAGATAGTAGGATGAATTCATGATGACCCAAGAGGATGAATTAAGCATTTTGGATTTGTGATAATTACTTACAACGCAGATTTTTTTTTATTATTTTGTCACTTTAAAAATGAGTGCATTACACTTAAGTTATTTGTGCACTATACTACATAGCCATACCATGCCAGTGTCTAAGTAGGCAGATATAGGAACTGTCTGTAACAGGTGGCAATGTGACCATTCCCCTCCACATCTTATTTGGTAATGTGGTAAAGACTTTTACCTTAATTACATTTTATGCTCATTAGGTCATTAATAATGATAAACATTAATGAATTCTATTTGCTGCAGGTTTGTGAATATTCTATTAATGAAATACCATTAATAAATGAACAATCGTTCTTTGAATTTAACAGCTGATATCTGAATTTAAGCCAATTTCCATACCCTAACTAAAAAAAAAAAACACAACAAACAAGTCTGGTTGTCTCCATTTCAAACTATACTGGTTAGTAATGGGTTGGATAAAATAAGATCAATTTCGGTTAAGTTGTGCATTTTTGTGTGTACAGTATGGGGCCTTAATAGTGGCTCACTCCCCTCTCCTTACTGAGAACACCTGAATGCTTGGCTACGTTGAACGTTTCAGTGTATAGGAGAGAAGAGAGGTCGCCATTCTTAGATTTAGTGAGAAGGTTAAGTGCAGAGTGCCATATAGATGCTGGAGCAGCCACTTTAGGAACCCGAGCGGTCACTTTCCCAGGCAGCTTTGCCCTCATTCTTGCAGCGACTCCGCGGTCGTCTTTCTATACTGAAGTATAGACGGAGCGCGGCTTCCCGGCAGACGTCACCCAAAGATTAAGAAGGAGCATGTGCACAGATTATTTTATGGTGCTCGTTTTCAGGAGTATTCTCCTGAAAAAGACACCATGTGCACATACCCCAGGAATTGTTACACGGGGTAAACGGATGATAAACACTAACCTTCGCCACATTTGGATGTCGGTTTCAATTGAAAACAGCAGGTCTGTCAGCAGCCGCTGGTGCATCAATGACCATTTAAACTCAGGAATACGAAACATGGTAGATCTGGAGTCTCTTCGCTGGCCGTCTGATGGTGCTACGCGCTCGCCCTCATGTAGATCTGTCTGTTTTACAGGCTACTCATTATGAAAACAAGAAAAAGAAACAAGTAGTGAGCCACAAATGATAAGGTTTCATTAAAAGAAAACTACTGCTTCATAAACCTTCTCTGGCAGAGGTGCTGAATAATATTCTCAAAAATCTAAGCCCATCATTGCAAGATTAATCAAAGAAAATCTGGACAGAAAGAGCCAGGAACAGATCATAAAGTAAACACCTTTTTATCCTGTTTGTGTGTTTTTTTTTTTTTTTTTTAATTACCGTATATACTCGAGTATAAGCCGAGATTTTCAGCCCACTTTTTTGGGCTGAAAGTCCCCCTCACGGTTTATGCTCGAGTCATACCCAGGGGTCGGCAGGGGAGGGGGAGCGGGGGCTGTCTACTTATACTCATCTGCTCCTGGCGCGGTCCCTGCAGGTCTCTGCTTCTTCCAGCGCTGCAGCTTCCTCCTGTACTGAGCGGTCACATGGTACCGCTCATTACAGTAATGAATATACGGCTCCACCTCCCATAGAGGTAATGGTGACCGCTCACTACAGGAAGAAAATGTGGCGCCAGGGAACAGACGTGCAGCGAAGGCGCCAGGAGAAGGTAAGTATGACGGGGGCAGTGTGCGATACTCACCTGCTCCTCCTTCCACAGTCGGCGCCACTGTGTCTTCCGCAGTGACGCTCAGGTCAGAGGGCGCGGTGACGTGATTAGTGCGCGCCGCCCTCTTCCTGAACGTCGGCGCAGAATATGGGGAGACACAGCGGCAGTCAGCGGTGGAACGGGAAAGGTGAATATAGCAAGTGCCGGGGGCCTGAGAGGTGAGTATGTAATTTTTTTTTAATCGCAGCAACAGCATATGGAGCAAATATCTGTATGGAGCATCTTATGTGGCCATGTGCAGCATGATATGGGGGCAAATATCTGTATGGGGCATCTTATGTGGCCATGTGCAGCATAATATGAGGGCAAATATCTGTATGGGGCATCTTATGTGGCCATGTGCAGCATGATATGGGGGCAAATATCTGTATGGAGCATCTTATGTGGCCATGTGCAGCATGATATGGGGGCAAATATCTGTATGGAGCATCTTATGTGGCCATATGCAGCATGATATGGGGGCAAATATCTGTATGGAGCATCTTATGTGGCCATGTGCAGCATGATATGGGGGCAAATATCTGTATGGAGCATCTTATGTGGCCATGTGCAGCATGATATGGGGGCAAATATCTGTATGGAGCATCTTATGTGGCCATGTGCAGCATGATATGGTGGCAAATATCTGGATGGGGCATCTTATGTGGCCATGTGCAGAATGATATGGGGGCAAATATCTGTATGGAGCATCTTATGAGGTCATAATCAACATTTGTGCAGCATTATATGGGGCATATTTTAATATGGAGCATCTTATGGGGCCCATCATAAACTGTATGGAGCATTATATGGGGCACCTGATTCAATATGGATATTCAAAAACACTTAACATACTGATGTCTCAATTAATTTTACTTTTATTGGTATCTTTTTATTTTTGAAATTTACCAGTAGCTGCTGCGTTTTCCACCCTAGGCTTATACTCGAGTCATTAAGTTTTCCCAGTTTTTTGTGGCAAAATTAGGGGGGGGTCGGCATAGGCTACGTTCACATTAGCGTTTTGCGCGTTTGCGTCGGGCGACGCACGCGTCATGCGCCCCTATATTTAACATGGGGGACGCATGGACAAGCGTTGTGCTGCGTGGTGCGACGCATGCATTTTTTTTGCCGCAAGCGTCGGGCGCAGAAAACGCAACAAGTTGCATTTTTCTTGCATCCAAATTTCGGCAAAAAAGGACGCATGCGTCGCAAAACGCAGCCTTTTTGCGTGCGTTTTGGTGCGTTTTTATTTGCGTTGTACGTTGCATCTCCGACGCAGCGGTGCACAACGCAAATGTGAACGTAGCCTTATACTCGGGTCGGCTTATACTCGAGTATATACGATAAGTCTACTCCTGGCTTTGGCATAAAAGATTAAAACTATTAAAATAAATAAATTGCACATGTAATCCAGACCAAAAAGTGTTATACCAATACCACTCTCCACCCTGACTTAAGACTACACAGGGTGGAAATCTAATGCACTACCATGGCCAGTTATCTTTGACTTGTTTTTATTTTAGAGAGGGGCAGTGAGGGAGAAAGGTGGTAAGAGGTTTGGGAGAGAAGCAGATATTTATTTTCAGTTTGTCCATTGTTCCACATTGAAATACCTAAAAGCGTCTGCCTTATTCAAAACATGTAGCATTAGTTCAGACTATATGGGTATGTGCACACGTTCAGGTTTTTCCGCTTTTTTTTGCGATAAAAACGTTATAAAAACGCATTAAAAATGCATGCATCCCATCATTTAGAATGCATTCTGCAATTTTTGCGCACATGATGCGTTATTTTTTTTCGTGAAAAAAAAAAACACATCGAGGTATAAAAAGCAGCATGTCCATTAATTTTGCGGATTTTTCGCGTTTTTTCCCGCTATTTAATGCATTGGAAAAAACACACAGAAAACACGTAAAAAAAAAACGCATGCGGATTTCTGGCAGAAATGTCCGGTTTTTGTCAGGAAATTTCTGCAAGAAATCCTGACGTGTGCACATAGCCTTACAGGTATATGTTGTTTGCATCTGATATCCCAATAATTGCTTCCATCTTCATTCCCAGCACCAGTGAGTGCATCACTAGTGTTTTTACAACAGAGAGCCATTTAGAGCAATGCGACATGGTAGTGGCATGGCAGTGCCATCCAATTGACAGAAGTGTAGGCTCCATTTTCAGCAGCCTGACTTCTCGAAATAGAGAGAGCATTCGATTTGGTCATGATGACCATAGCTCATGTATTCCGATACAGGGTAAATAAAACTTAATTATTTGACTTGTTACAGCCACATCAAAATCTCAGAGCATGAGCAGATCAATCAAAAGACCAGTAAAATGGAGTCAGCACATAGCTCCGCTGAGAGCGCCTGCCGCTTAGTTTCAGTGATGGGTAGGGGTCTCCACAGATGGAAGCACACCTGACTAATTCAGAGAATTCAGGATCTATGATGCCAATAACTGTTTGTAAAGGGAGAGATCAAGATCTTGGATTTACATGTACTTTAACATTGACCAAAAACCTAAATGCGTTATGGCACTCACCAATTAGAGAAATCCCTTATTTTATTGCATCTAGCGGACAAACAGGATAAAGGCAGGGAGAACACAGAATGTAGCCTATAGAGTTTCACAAGGCTCCTTTTTCTGGCTGAAATACTGCAGACAATCTATACAGATCAGTAAAACTATAAAAAATGTTCTTGCAATAATAGCACATGATAAACAAGCCTAAACAATACTGTACCTCGGGAACAGCCATTGGAGAGTGTTGGGGTTGACCATTTGTGCTGGCTTTTAGTTCCAAGTTTTCAGTATCAGATGCAATACTTGACACATCAAGCTTGGCTATTTTCCTTTCAGAATTCTGAACATCTGAAGTAGTCACATCTGTCGTTCCTGTGCCATTTGTATGACCTACAGAAGTGGACGACGTGTCTTGACCTACATTCTCTGAACAAGCTTTGACATGCTCTTCAGCATTGGGTAATGCTTCGGGGGAAGCTGCTGCTGTCTCACATATGACCTCTGCCTCTTGTACCCCATCTTCTGACAAACTTTCAGTATGCTCAGAGGCAGCGTCGGGAGTATCAGTACTGGCCACCTTGGTACTCTCCACATTAGCATTACATGCTTTGGGCGGATCCTCTGTAAGGTCTACGTTCCCATGATCATCAGAAAGATTGCTTTCAGTTGTGACATCCTGCCCATAGACTGCAGCAACGTCAACATTCATTTCCTTTTCCACCATGTCCAAGCTCTCCATGTTGTCTGATGACTGCACGCGTTCAGCTTCATTACTCCTTGCAGCTGGGGTAGAGGTAGATTCAACATCCTGACTGTCATTGGATATAGAGGCTTCCGTCTTTAAGCCTGTAGAGTCCTCAGACATTTTATTTTCTGGTGCTTCTATATAAACGTCAGTTTTGCTTTCAGAAATCTCAGTAACACTAGCAGTTTCAGAATCCTTTCTTTCCAAGGTGTCTACAATGGGGGAGTCACTCTTCTTACTGTCCTCACCATGTTCTTCATGCACACTTCTTTCAGACTCTGCAGTCTCAGTCAGTTCCAAAGTGGGCGTTGGAGGGGTCTCTAGCTGCCTGCTGTACCCAGATACTGTCCTTATAGGACTTGATGGTCCTGGCCCTATTTCACCACCTACACGGTCTTCGTAGTCCCTGAATGCTTGAGCCAGGCTCTCTCTGTGCATTTCATAAGTGACCTGAAAACAAATTGACATTTCCAATTAGCATTTCTCTTTTTTTTGCTTAGAGATGGCATTTTATTGGGGGAAAAAGGATTTCAGAAAACCTCAATTACAGAAAGGACTGCCTCCGAACACGATTTATAGGAGAGATCTCATTCACTGTCTTTATGGATCAAAATAGGGGTTGAAAAGGCAGAAGGAAGGAGAGGAAACATTTTCTAATATTTCTCTCGGTGCCATGACCTGATCCTGCCTATGGTTTACAAAGACAAAGGAGTATGTAAGACGAAGGAAAAATAAAACATTTATAGAGAACCTGTCACCATGAAAATGCAGTCCAATCTGCAGTTATGTTATAGAGCAGGAGGAGAGGAGCAGATTGATACATGGTTTTGTGAATAAAGATTCAGTATAACCTGTGCTTTCATCATTTAAACCTGTGCACTTCCTGGGATTTGGGGTCCAGCAGGCGGTCCCATCAGTGATTCATTGTATATGTGTGTGTGCAGGGATTGCCGTTAGTCACTGATAAGAAATCTAAGAGGACCAGCTCGCCCTGCTCTATAACATGTGCCTGCAGTGTTTGGCAGTCTGCAGGATTTTCCATATATCCCTGATGCTCGCTATTGTCAGCTGGTAAACAGCACAAGAGTTGCGTCAAACATTTGGTAACATTGGTTTCTCAATTCAGACAAAGCAGTGGGGAAGGCTCCTGCTGCAGCCAGTTGTCTTAAGGCCCGTTTACACGGAACAGCAGCAGGATATGACCTCTGATCGAACAGCCGTTTACACACCTGATTACACAGGCAGGCCAAAGTAACCGATGCGCACTGAGCAACCTATACTAGAACGCTCAATGCGCAAATGGCTGACGGTTATTGGCAGCGCGAGTCCTGTTTACACAGAACATTGCAGCTCTGAGAACAATGATCTTTTGCGCTGCACCCAAAAAAATGAATTCACCCCATGATCACGCGTTCTGTTTGTAGATCGGGTGATCGGAAGCCTATTTACATGACAAGATCATTGTGAAATGACAGATTTTAACACTCGTTCACAATTAGCTTGCATGTAAAAGCCCCTTAACAGGCTTTTTAACGGCGCTGAGGAATAACCTTCGGAACCCCGCTATGAGAATCTTGGGTGCCGATGGTTTCCATGGTACTCTGTAGTCATGTGATGGCAGAAGGATACTCTGGCCTGTGAGATCCAAATATAAACTGGGTCTCAAGAACAGTCCGCGAGACACTGACAATCTCACAAGTACTACGGTGCATGAGACCAGTGCTCAAAATAAAAATTATAAATGTCCCCATAGTGGGACCAAGTCAAAAAGTAAAAAGAAAAAAAAATAACAGCACAGACATCAATAAAAGCAGTTTCATTAAAAAAAAAAAAAAACCGCAAAGTTTTTGATCAAAGAACAAAAAATACACACAATTAATATTGCCGTGTCCGGAACATCCCGTTCTATAAAACTGGAGATATATACTGTATTTATCTATCTATCTCTATCAGATAGGAACAACAGTCTCACAAAAAGCAAGCCTTAACAAGGCTCATGCGGCGCCAAAAAAAAAAAAAAAAAAAAGTTATAGCTGTCAGAATACGGAGACTTTTTGAAAGCATTTTTACTGAGTGATAACAGCAAAACATGAAAACCCCGATATAAATCTGGCAACGCTGTAATTGTATTGACCATAAGGCTTTGTGCCCAAGTTCAGGATTGTTTGCAGAATTTTCCAGAGCAAAACCAGACTCCCTGCGCAGGAAATCAGCTCGTGATTTTTTTTCGCGTTATGCATGTTTCTTTTGCGGATTTTTCACGTTTTTTTCCAGAGCATCCCAATGCAATAATATAGGGGCAAAACCGCAAAAAAATCCGCAAAATTAATCAACATGCGGAAAAAAAAATGCAGCATGTGCACAAAGACAAAAAGCGGAATGCATTCTAATAATGGGGTGCTTAATGTAAGCTTTTTTAGCGTTTTTGCAGCAGAAAGCCGGCAACAAAACGCTAAAAAACCTGAACGTGGGTACACAGCCTAAGAATAAAGCCAATAAATCACTCATATGGAACAATGAACTGCGCAAAAATAAAGATAAGAAGCATTGTACTCTGTATGACAAATTGTGGACGCCTTGGTTGGAATTGGGTTAGGAAGAGATTAAGGGGAAATAGGCCTGAGGAGGTTTCGCCTATAAAATAATGGTATATAAACTCATAGTGAAAGACACTATATAATATTACAGTATATAATGCTACAAGACATGCTAAAAGAAGGACGTGAGCTGTCTAAGTGGGAAAGGATGGGGATGAAGGGGGGTGGGATGGATGAAGGGGGGTGGGATGGATGAAGGGGGGTGGGATGGGTAAAGGGGGGGTTAATGCTGGGGGGGATTGAAAAACATGTGTTATTGTTAAATGTTTATTGCATTTTATAAATCAATAAAAATCTATTTGATTAAAAAAAGAAGCATTGTACAGTTCTTTATTTGTTCATTCTACCTCCCAAAAATCAGAATAAAGGCTCGGCTCACATTTATCCTGCACTCTAAGTTGAACCCTCACATCAGGGTTTCCGTGAAAATTCTCCATAAGGCTACGTTCACATTTGCGTTGTGCGGGGCTGCGTAGGCAACGCAACGCACAACGCAAACAAGAACGCATGCAAAACGCATAGTTTTGCGATACATGCGTTTTGTTTTTTTGCCAGATTTTGGACGCAAAAAAAATGCATCTTGCTGCGTCCTCTGCGCCCTAACGCTTGCGGCAAAAAAGACACATGCATCGCAAAACGCATGCAAACGCATGTCCATGCGCCCCCATGTTAAATATAGGGGCGCATGTGTTGCCGCGGCGGCGCCCGGCGCAGCCCGGCAGAACGCAAATGTGAACGTAGTCTTACAGTGATTCAGACAAGACGCCCAATGGAACCACTCACTTATGAGGCAGATTGACTCATGTTGAAATGGTTTCCTTTCCAGCGGTGTACCATCATTTTAAGGTGCCTTTTTAGCACACAAATATGGGTGACCAGAGAGCCGAGCACGCCTAAAAAGATTGACTCAACTAGACCAGACGCCAAACGGAGTCCAAAAAGTCTCCATTTGCCTAATGGTGAGTGGATCCTTTGGGCATTTGGTAGGAATCTCATTTTTTGGGATTAACATGGAATTTCTGACGTAAGTGCTCAACGTAGAACACAAGAATATGATCCCAGCCTTATTCTAGAAGCAATCGAAAATTATTATGTACACCAAAATGTTACCAATAATACCAAATTTATCCCACACAAAACCAAATCCCCAATCAGGTCCGTCATCGGTCTCTGAAACTATAGTAGGCTTCCATGTTACTGGCAGAACAAAGACTCAGGAAAAGTGACATGGCTCCCTCCCTCTCAAATATAATTCAGTGAATTCTGTGCCCCCAAATCTAAATGCTCCCCTCCTTCCAATTCCCACTGTGGCTAAACCACAGTAAGCGGCCACGTTTGCCATTACTTAAGGGGGCGAGCACTTAATTTACGGGGTGCGTATCACCGCAAGCACAATGTATCGGGGCATTACAATATATGAGGGCGCTACACAGTAAACTGGCACTAAACTGGCAGATTTGCAATTCTCCAGAAAAAAAGCCTGGTGAGATTGTTACAAAATAGTCTCTGCAGTCATAGATGAAATTATTGAAAGGTGAAATTTTTACAACGGGATCACTTTTGGGGGTTTTCTGCTGTTCTGCCTTCAAGGCTCTGCAAAAGTCACTCACAAACTATTCTACAAAAATCTGTGCTCCAAAAGCCAAATAGCGCTCCTTCCTTCTCAGCCCCGACGTGTGGCCAAACAGTAGTTTCTGATGACATAAGGGGCATCACTGCATTTGGGAGAAGTTGCATAATAAATTATGCAGTTCAGTTTCACCTTTTAACCCGTGTACCTGACAAATTTCAAGTAAACACAAAAATTTCATTTTTACCCATAAAATGTCACATTTTCACGTCTCAATGTTATAAGATTCTGTGAGGCACTTGTGGGTTCAAAATACTCACTACACCCCTGGATGAATTCCTTAGGCAATGAAGTTTACAATATGCGATCATCAAGGGGAGGGAGAGGGGAGGTTCTGCTGTTCTGGCAGCTCCGGGGCTGGGCTAACGGGAGCCCACAATCTATTCAAGTGAATCTGCGTTCTAAAAGACAAGTAGCGCTCCTTCCCATCCAATCCCTGCGGTGTGCTCAAACAGTAGTGTACAACCACATATGGGGTACTGGCACATTCGGGAGAAATTACATAAATTGTGGGGTCCAATTTCTCCCATTACCTCTGATGTAAATTATAAATTTGTTGCTAAAACAGTATTTTAGTTGAAAAAAATGTTTTTTTTGTTGTTACATCTAAATGCTCAGTACACCCCTAGATGAATTCCTGGAGAGCTCTAGTTTTCAGAATGAGGCCACTTGTGGGGGAGGGTTTCTGCTGTTTTTGCATTTCATGGCCTCTTTAATGGCACGTGGCATTCATAATCTATTCCAGACAAGTAGAGCCATTTCCTAGCCCTGACGTGTGTCCAAACAGAAGTTTTTGACCACATATGGGGTACCCTCATGTTGAGGAAAAATTGCGTAACAAATTACGGATCTGTTTTCACCTATTATCCATTGTGAATATTAGAAAGTTATGGCTAAAACAACATTTTTTTGCGAAAATAATGAAAATGTTTAATATGTTGACCTAATGTTATCAAATTCTGTGTAGTACCAGTGGGCTCAAAATGCTCACTATACCCCTGGATATAATCCTTGAGGGGTGTAGCTTCAAAAATTGGGTCAGTTGTGGAGGGTATCCACAATCCAAAAAGTCTCCTTCCTTCCCAAGCTCTGTCGTGCGCCCAAACAGTAGTTTTCCCCAACATTTGGTGCATCAGCATACTCAGGCCAAATTGCACAAGACATTTTGGGGTCCATATTCTCCTGCTAACCTCGTGAGAACAAATTTGGAGCTAGAGCCCAAAAAAAAAAAAAAAAAAAAAAAACATTTTTGTGAAAAAAGGTAAAAATCTTCCATTGTTTTCTTCCAAGTATAGTATTTATATGCCAATGAATAGTCACCTACACAGACGAATTATAGGAGACAGGACACTGATGATTTATTAAATATATTTAGCTTTAATTGTATACAGTAGGATTAAAGGAATTTGAACGATTTAAGATTTAACTGATGGCATAAAGTATTTCCTATTTTTTGTTAATTTTCTAGCTTAGCATTCCTTTAATCTTTAATTCAGAATATGTCAGCTGGGGTAATATACTAAATAAAAACACACTTAATTGTGGAGTCACGAGCATGACTACAAGTTATAATGCACTACTAAAATTCACAATTGGTTGCAGGTTTTGATTTGGGTGTTTAATAGGCAGGTACACCGAGGTATCTATTGTAAAGGGGGAAGGTTTAACAGGTTGGGGTTTTTATTGCTTTATTTTTAAAGATCCTGCACAGTCTGAAAGATTATTCTAAGATGCGCTAACTGGTTTGCAGGTAGAGATACAATTGTTTTTCAGCATCCAAAAAAGCCCAAGTCAGTATCCAGCTAGTCAATTTAATGGTTGTTATTCTTCTGTTACTCGCATGTGTAATGGAAAAGCTGATAGTGTGCAATTAATTACTAGATTTTGTTCTAAATTAGCCAGCTAAAAGACCAGTCATTAATCTTTACTGTGATTGGAAAGTTAATCTATAAATGGACAAGGGCTGAAAATAAATAGTCCAGACTACTAATGTCAGCTCTTCTAGATTACCTCAAACAGCAGACAAACCAGCAAGCAAAAATAAAGTACCAAGCCTCGGAATAAAATAGTAAAGAACATGCTGGATCGGGGTTCATCTGTGAAATGCTCCTCTTTACCCGGCTTGTAAAGCAACACGCTGCACAATAAACCTCTCCATAGCCATTAGCAAAGAATTGTAGAAAACTGCATTTCCGACAGCTCCAGACATTCAGTGATGATCCTAGGAATTACCATTTAAAAAAAAATATCTGCTAGTTGCCCAACCATTTTTTTTTTTTTTTTTGGGGGGGGGGGGGGATTTGATAATTAGCCATTAATCAAATGACTGACTGAGATGATTGTTCAGTATCCAAAGAGCAATTTATTTATTTATTTATTTTTACGCTTTTATATGTACGAGTACGGATTATACAATCGTTTCTTCTTACATACTGACAACTGATTGGACAGCAAATGGTAAGGTTGGTCCGGGCTCCTCAGCATTTTTTACTTGCATTTTAATGAAGAGCTTCTTTGATCAGATTTCATTAAGGTACCTTCACACTGACCAACTTCACAACGATATCGCTAGCGATCCGTGACGTTGCAGCGTCCTGGCTAGCGATATCGTTGTGTTTTGACACGCAGCAGCGATCTGGATCCTGCTGTGACATCATTGGTCGGAGCAGAAAGTCCAGAACTTTATTTCGTCGCTGGATCTCCCGCAGACATCGCTGAATCGGCGTGTGTGACGCCGATTCAGCGATGTCTTCACTGGTAACCAGGGTAAACATCGGGTTACTAAGCGCAGGGCCGTGCTTAGTAACCCCATGTTTACCCCGGTTACCAGTGTAAATGTAAAAAAAAAAAAAAAACACTACATACTTACATTCCGATGTCTGTCGCGTCCCCCGGCGTTCTGCTTCCCTGCACTGTCAGCGCCGGCCAGCCGTAAAGCAGATTACAGCGGTGACGTCACCGCTGTGCTTTACGGCCAGCCGGCGCTCACAGTCAGTGCAGGAAAGCACAGCGCCGGGGGACAGACACCGGAATGTAAGTACCGTATATACTCGAGTATAAGCCGAGATTTTCAGCCCAAATTTTTGGGCTGAAAGTGTCCCTCTCGGCTTATACTCGAGTCAAGGTGGGCGGCAGGGTCGGCGGGTGAGGGGCTGAGGGCGCTGAGGTATACTTACCTAGTCCCAGCGATCCTGGCGCTGTCCCTGCCGTCCCACGGTCTTCGGTGCTGCAGCTTCTTCCCCTCTTCAGCGGTCACGTGGGACCGCTCATTAGAAAAATGAATAAGCGGCTCCACCTCCCATAGGGGTGGAGCCGCCTATTCATTTCTCTAATCAGCGGTAACGGTGACCACTGATAGAGGAAGAAGCTGCGGCACCAAAGACAGCTGTCCGGGAGAAGGAGCCGGACGACGGGACCAGGTAAGTATGTAATATTCACCTGTCCGCGTTCCAGCCGCCAGGCGCCGCTCCATCTTCCCAGCGTCTCCGCTCTGACTGTGTAGGTCAGAGGGCGCGATGACGCATATAGTGTGCGCGGCGCCCTCTGCCTGATCAGTCAGAGCAGAGAGACGCCAGGACCGGACGCCGGAACGAGACGCCGGGAGCTGCAATCAAGAGAGGTGAGTATGTGTGTTTTTTTTTTTTTATTATTGCAGCAGCAGCGGCACAGATTTATGTGGAGCATCCATGGGGCTATATGAACGGTGCAGAGTACTGTATGGGGCAATATGAATGGTGCAGAGCACTGTATTGGGCAATATGAACGGTGCAGAGCACTGTATGGGGCAATATGAACGGTGCAGAGCACTGTATGGGGCAATATGAACGGTGCAGAGCACTGTATGGGGCAATATGAACGGTGCAGAGCACTGTATGGGGCAATATGAACGGTGCAGAGCACTGTATGGGGCAATATGAACGGTGCAGAGCACTGTATGGGGCAATATGAACGGTGCAGAGCACTGTATGGGGCAATAATGAACGGTGCAGAGCACTGTATGGGGCAATAATGAACGGTGCAGAGCACTATATTTCACCGGTAAATGCTGCATTTCCACCCTAGGCTTATACTCGAGTCAATAAGTTTTCCCATTTTTTTGTGGCAAAATTAGGGGGGTCGGCTTATACTCGGGTCGGCTTATACTCGAGTATATACGGTATGTAGTGTTTGTTTTTTTTTTTACATTAGCACTGGTAACCAGGGTAAACATCGAGTTACTAAGCGCAGCCCTGCGCTTAGTAACCCGATGTTTACCCTGGTTACCAAGGAACTTCGCATCGTTGGTCGCTGGAGAGCTCTCTGTGTGACAGTTCTCCAGCGACCACACAGCAACGCTGCAGCGATCGGCATCGTTGTCTAGATCGCTGCAGCGTCGCTAAATGGGACGGTACCTTTACTTCCAAAAGAGACATTCCCCAACATCCTTCACCCGAAAACATTTTGGCACATTTAGGCTGTGTGCACACGTTTCGGATTTTTCCCTATAAAACTGTGAAAGACACGCATCCATTAAGCATCCTATTAATAGAATGCAATCCACAATTTTTGTGCACGTTGCGTTTTTTTGCTGCAAAATAAGCACAAAGCGGTAAAAAAAAACGCAGCATGTTCATTAGTTTTGCGGATTTTTTGCAGATTTCCCGCTATTTAATGCATTGGGAAGCTCCGGGCAAAAAAAAAAAGTGCAAGAAACATGAGAAAAACGCGCTAAAAACGCATGCGGATTTACTGCGGAAAAAGTCCGGTTTTGTTCAGGAAATTTCTGCAAAGAATGCCGACGTGTGCACAGAGCCTAAAGATGATCACGTTTAATACTCTTGAAATTTGACAGAGGACATTCATTACTATTAAGAACCTGTTCTAAATGAGGTATGAAAATATCAATAGTGCCAAGTGTAGACAACAGGACTACAGCTGCTACAGGGAAAGCAGGACAGAAAAATATTTAGATCCTTCAATTGAAGAAATATGGATTAAGACACGGACAAAAAAATCTGAACTGGAGAAAAAATATATATATATTATTTTAATATAACAGTTATCAGTATCGTGTAAAGAGTTAAGAAAAAAAACAACAAAGACTAGGGGAAAATAATGTGTGTGTGTGTGGTGTGTGGTGTGTGGTGTGCGTGTGTGTGTGTGTGTGGGTGTGGGTGTGTGTGTGTGTTGATTCGTCAGCTTTTCTGGAGGCAGATGGAAATGGATGTTGACTAGAATTATCTTTCCCTGCAGATATCCACAACAAGGTCTTGAACTTGCAGATAGGAGAGCGCACACGAGCCCCTCCAGGAGACACCGTGTCAGACGAGTGTGCATGGCACTGTATACGGGGTGGATTATTCGCTAGCACTCCCGTCAATACTGCACTTCACGTGACATTTCGACAGGTTCAACACATGGAATTATTGCATATAGAGTACATACATGTTCTATGTTCCTACAATAGAAGCATAGCATCACCGCACTATACAGTCCTGGGAAATAAACCTTGGCACTCCTCTATCTGTGCGGACAGAGAAGCCGCTGCCGAGCACGAGGAGGATCTGACACAGCTGCATTTACCATTCACTTTGCTGGAATGATTGTTATAAAGCAACTATGCAACAGTTTATGGAATAGAGAAATATTATATTTCCAGGAAATTAAAACAACTACAAAGGCATCAGCTTGTTCTTTGTGTTTAGTTATTTCAAGCTGGATAAGAAAAAAAAAAAAAAATCATAAAAAAATATTACATATCGGGATCTTTACTGATATGAATGCAAATGATGTTTTGTTTGTAGCAAGACATGTTTTGACTTCGTGCCACAAGGGCATCTTGCAGAGAGGGCTGGAAATAATTGAGCTCGTCAAAGCCTTACAGATGCTGGGATAATGATAGCTCACTTAACTTCCCAACCTTACCCCACCGCGGGAACGGCCTCGGCAAATCTGGGGCTGTACACTGAACACAACCGGTCTTACATTCCACACAGAAATCTGCTAACTTGCACGCCGCTTGGAAATGTCAAACAAAAAGCCTTCAATAATAAAGATAAAAATGAGACGATCCATCGAGGCATCAAGTGCTAGCAGCATTTTATCACACGGAGGCATTCATTTTTATCCCTCCACTACTACCATTTATATCATGTATGTCATTGTTACATATATTTCACAAGGACGCCACTTAGGAAATGCTTGTTTAAAAAAGCGGCCAAAGGGCAGTCAGTAAAAATGTATTCAGCGCCCTATTCATGGACCTTGGGGTTTAAATGTCAAAGGGCACATATGTTTATAACTTGCTAATCAAAAGAGAACAGAAAAAAACAAAAAGTTTTCTATTGTGCATTTAGATTAACATTTAGACACCGAAATCAGAAGTAATTCCACAGAATAAACGCAAGCGGCTGAGTTATAGACACGGAATACCAACGATCACTCGGAATATTGAAAAATGTAACAGAAGAGTAGGATACAGCAAATTAGAAAATAATGTAAATGGTAATAAAAATGTGCACATCTTATTAAGAACAGGACTGCCAAAGGAAACAATGATTAGAAATCTTAACAGTAAAAAAAAAAAAATTATTGGAGTAAATAAAAGCACAAAACCCATTTAAGGGAAAAATGAAATTTTCAGGGGGGGGGGGGGAAAAAAAAAAAAAAATTAGAACAAAACCAATTTTAGGGGGAAGAAGAAAAAAAAAAAAAGAAGGGTGCAGCAATTTAGCTTGGGAAGCAGTTTGTGCCTCTAAGTGTGGTGCAGCTGTGGGGGGAGAAGGCTACATTGACAAACAGCTAGCCTGCTGCAAAGGTGGCAGGAAATCTATCAAACCGGACAATAAAATTGCAATTGAGTTTCTTTGGCTTTTTATAGCAGACGCACGGATCTTGATATGTAGCCCTGCAAAACTCTTCCAATTTAGGACATTTGTTCCTTCATCAGAGAAAGGTGTTTGCAGCAGTTACCCAAGGGCCAAACACGTCCTAATATAATGAAAGGAGCTAATTGCGGAGGCTGCTGTGCTGGTAATGACGTCACTTGTGGTAATCTAGAAAAGTTTTACGTGCTCCACGTAACACAAGTAAGGAATCTACAGTACACTTTACAAAAACCTGAATAATGTTTTAAACAATGAAAGAATATCCAGCGTTATACCCTCAGTAAGAGAAATGCAGAGTTCAGCTCCGCCAGGCAAAGCACTCTAAGGAGGGTTTGTAGCACAACTGCACCACCTAGTGGAGCGGACTGCACACAGCATGTCCAGGCTGAATTTTACTACAGTTCTTGGAGGTATAAGGGGCCAAGTTTCTCCTTGTGGAGAGTGACATACCGACCCTGCAATGCCAATGTAAGGAGGGACTAGACCTCTATAGCACCACCTGTTGGAAGCCGCAATCCTACAAGTCACTACCAACCCTTTAACGAGCCTTACAATAGGACTTAGAATAAAAGCCAAACCAGAATCTCCGTTTTCAGTGCAAAGATCTGATTTGGCTAGGTGAGAGACTCTGTACTGAGGTCTATGGGGTAATGATTCTCCTTGTGGAGAGTGACATCAAAAAGACACCAGCAAACTATTTTCTTGCATAATTTAATCTTGTGATATTTCTTCAGCCTTATGTCAAGCTGCACAGTCTTTAACCAGCTCAGGACCAGGCCATTTCCCTCCCCCCCCCCCCCCCCCCAATCCTAAAGGGCATATTTTCGGCTTTTGTCATACATGTGCTTTTAAAGGGAAGGTGCCATCAAAAAAAAAATTTTTTCAGAAATGGTAAAAATTTAAAGAATTAATGATTACATTTTCTTAAAAAATATCATTTGTTTATAATTTAGTAAAATATGAAAAATAATTTGAAAAGTTTTGGAATTTCCACTTTTAAACACTAGGGGGAGCAGCTACTGAAATTTCAGAAAAACCTAGTGTACAACTAGCTCACATTACAGCACTGCAGTAATTATGGGCGGAGTCTGCTGACCTGTGTGATGTCTCCTCTCCTCCCCTTCTGGGTGTTTGCTAAGGGATTAGAGAGGATGAGATTCAGGAAACAAATGAGCAGCCATTTTGTTGGTGACTGCAGAGTATGGCTGCCGTCACACTATCAGTATTTCGTCAGTATTTTACCTCAGTATTTGTAAGCCAAAACCAGGAGTGGAACAATTAGAGGAAAAGTATAATAGAAACATATGCCCCACTTCTGTATTTATCACCCACTCCTGGTTTTGGCTGAGAAATACTGAGGTAAAATACAAACCAAATAATGATAGTGTGAAGGCAGCCTTATACTAACAAGTAGACTGTCACCGAGGATGGCAGGCAGCAAGGATTCTGGGAGATATGTGGTGGAGGGAGCAGGGTGACAGCAGCACAGAGTATTTCAGGAGAGCAGTGTGCTGGTCTATAGGGGCCCCCTGTTCGGTGTGCGGAGCAGCCAGGGATTGTACATAGAGCGCTGTCTTTTATACACATGGATGGACCGTCTGCTCCACAGAAATCCAGGAAACATTTCTGCGGATTGATGGCCTGTTCTGATCCAGACTTTGCATACAGACCCCATTCCCCTCCTCAGATCCTGTCTTCTCCATCCTGTCCTGGCAATGTGTGAAAGCGAGGTGACAGGCGAAGTACGGGGTGACGCTGGGAAGGAAATGTAGCCATATAGTAACGATAAAAATGAGACCCCTCTCTTCAGCTACCTCACCAGCCTTCCCCTGACTGCACCTAACTGGAGGTCATGCTGCCCCCTCTATTACCCCAGACCCGCGTGCAGGTGCTCAGCCAGAACCACCATAGAATGGGTCCGCTTTCTGAAGATAATACTGCCATAGTGTTCTCACATAATACCGCCATATAGATCACACACAATGCTATCAAATAGATCACACAATACTGTCATACAGTTCTCACATAATACCACCGTATAGATCACACACAATACTATCAAATAGATCACACAATACTGTCATACAGTTCTCACATAATACCACCATATAGATCACACATAATACCGCCAGTGTTCTCACATACCGCCATATAGATCACATATAATACCGCCAGTGTTCTCACATACCGCCATATAGATCACACATAATACCGCCAGTGTTCTCACATACCGCCATATAGATCACACATAATACCGCCAGTGTTCTCACATACCACCATATGCTTCTCACATAATACGGCCATATAGATCACCTATAATGCCGCCACATAGATCTCACATGCATTGTAAATAAAGACTCGGCCAGAATAAAGTCCTTTATTAATCTTTTTTAAACCATACTGAACGCATAATCCTCGACTCCCTCATCTCCCACAACAAAAATAATAACCTACAATGGGGAAAGACACGCACGGGGAGAGGAGTGCATAGGAGAGGATTAGATACTGACTGCTGAGCCGTGTATCTAATCCTGTCCTGTGTGATACTGTGCTGCGCCGTGTATGCTGAGCCGTGTATCTAATCCTGTCCTGTGTGATACTGTGCTGCGCCGTGTATCTAATCCTATCTTGTGTGATACTGTACACAGGACAGGATTAGCTACACAGGACTAGATTAGCTACACAGGACAGAGGTAGCAGTGGTAGATGGTATATAGAGGCAGGCAGCAGTGGTAGATGGTATATAGAGGCAGGCAGCAGTGGTAGATGGTATATAGAGGCAGGCAGCAGTGGTAGATGGTATACAGAGGCAGGTAGCGGTGCTATACAGAGGCAGGCAGCAGTGGTATACAGAGGCAGGTAGCGGTGCTATACAGAGGCAGGTAGCGGTGCTATACAGAGGCAGGTAGCAGTGGTAGATGGTATATAGAGGCAGGCAGCAGTGTTAGGTGGTATACAGAGGCAGGTAGCGGTGCTATACAGAGGCAGGTAGCGGTGCTATACAGAGGCAGGTAGCAGTGGTAGATGGTATATAGAGGCAGGCAGCAGTGTTAGGTGGTATACAGAGGCAGGTAGCGGTGCTATACAGAGGCAGGTAGCGGTGCTATACAGAGGCAGGTAGCGGTGCTATACAGAGGCAGGTAGCAGTGGTAGATGGTATATAGAGGCAGGCAGCAGTGTTAGGTGGTATACAGAGGCAGGTAGCAGTGGTATACAGAGGCAGGTAGCGGTGGTAGGTGGTATAAAGAGGCTGGTAGCAGTGGTAGATGGTATATAGGGGTTGGTAGCAGTGGTAGGTGGTATATAGAGGCAGGTAGCAGTGGTATATAGGGGCAGGTAGCAGTGGTATATAGGGGCAGGTAGCAGTGGTATATAGGGGCAGGTAGCAGTGGTATATAGGGGCAGGTAGCAGTGGTATATAGGGGCAGGTAGCAGTGGTATATAGGGGCAGGTAGCAGTGGTATATAGGGGCAGGTAGCAGTGGTATATAGGGGCAGGTAGCAGTGGTATATAGGGGCTGGTAGCAGTGGTATATAGGGGCAGGTAGCAGGGGTATATAGGGGCAGGTAGCAGTAGTATATAGGAGCAGGTAGCAGTGGTATATAGGGGATGGTAGCAGTGGTATATAGGGGCAGGTAGCAGTGGTATATAGGGGCTGGTAGCAGTGGTATATAGGGGCAGGTAGCAGGGGTATATAGGGGCAGGTAGCAGTGGTATATAGGAGCAGGTAGCAGTGGTATATAGGGGCAGGTAGCAGTGGTATATAGGGGCTGGTAGCAGTGGTATATAGGGGCAGGTAGCAGTGGTATATAGGAGCAGGTAGCAGTGGTAGATGCATAAGAAAATAAAAACTCTGTACTTACCTTCAGTCCTCTCCCAGGAAGTGCTGAATCATGTTCAGGGCAGAGCAGTGTGACGATCTCCCTGCTCTGCTCAGAACAGGTCGGCAGTGAGCAGTGATTGCAGCCTGTACTGTAATACTAAGTACAGGCTGCAATCACAGCTCCTGGCTGCAGATACTCACCACGACCCTTGCTCCCAGCAGTGTGCGATGACAGAGGAAAATAAAAAACTAAATGGCCGCGATCTCCTCTCACAGCTGTGACGTAGCAGTCCAGGGGCGTGCCCAAGTCACAGCTGAGAGGCAGGAGGAGCGGTCGGAGCCCGACTGTTGGCTCCTATGCCCATGGCTGCCGTAAGTGAGGTGTGCAAGTGTCGTGCCCAGACACTTACACCCACGCTAATGAAAATGGCGGCCTCCAGTGGCAAAAGTAAAAATGAATAAATAAAAAAGTATTAAAGTAGTACATTTACTTTTGTATTAAAAATAATTGATTATATAATCAATAATTATTAATACAAAAACTAAAATCACGGCACCCTCCCTTTAACAGCTCTAGGATTTCTCATTTATATACTAAAATAATTTTGCCTGTATTTCATTCATATTTTTAGAAAATTTGGGCTTATTTTTCAGTGATTTTTTTTTTTTTGTTTTTTTAACTACTACAAAGAATTGTTAAAAATATTTTAAAATTGCGCTCCCTTTACATGAGATTATTTTTATATATTGTAGATTTTTTTTCCAATGGGGCAGGGTCAGAAAGAGCAATTCAGACTGTTAGTGTTTTTTTATTTTTTCTATTTCACACCCAGTCTCCCACAACACTACTTTTATTGCTCATCTACCCTGTAATTGGAGTTGGTTTATTAGTCCCAGTTAAGGTACCGTCACACTGAACGATATCGCTAGCGATCCGTGACGTTGCAGCGTCCTGGCTAGCGATATCGTTGAGTTTGACACGCAGCAGCGATCAGGATCCTGCTGTGCCATCATTGGTCGGAGCAGATAGTCCAGAACTTTATTTCGTCGCTGGACTCCCTGCAGACATCGCTGAATCGGCGTGTGTGACGCCGATTCAGCGATGTCTTCACTGGTAACCAGGGTAAACATCGGGTTACTAAGCGCAGGGCCGCGCTTAGTAACCTGATATTTACCCTGGTTACCAGCGTAAACTTAAAAAACAAACACTACATACTTACATTCCGGTGTCTGTCCCCCGGCGCTGTGCTTTCCTGCACTGACTGTGAGCGCCGGCCAGCCGTAAAGCACAGCGGTGCCTTTATAGCCTTTTTACTAGGCACTGCTCCTAATAGCCAGATTCCTACTCCACACTGATGAGGGGCAATAACCCCGAAACAGCTGTCTGTGGATGGATACCATGCTTGGCATAGGTGGCTTTCCTTCATAGGATGCTGCCCTTCCCGTCCCGTGGTTGTTCCTTCCTGGGGAAAGGCCTGGCTATTCACTGCTTGCGTCGAGAAACACGTGATGGTGTCTCCGCAGCTTCTTTACTTGCATCCGCACTCAGGATGCGTCTCCCCGCAGGGCCAGTCACTATACAAATTTGCATTTAATGTTTATGGCACAAGAAAAGAGTCTGCACAATTACCTTTGAATGGGTGATTGAGATGGTATCCACCCAAACGCGCCAGCCACCCCACTCGTATTTCACTGCATGGTAGAGAAGGATGCGGAAGATGGCGTACACCATTTCTGTAATCTTCTGCTCTTCTGTGTTTTGGGGGCTAAAATAGCACAAGGAGAGCATCCATTCTTGCCAAACTGAGCACTGCAGCAAACTCCTGCGGAATCATCAAGGTCACACAAAGGAGATTAGCACATCCGAATAATTAATAATACAATCTAAATAATAAACATTGTACATTTCAGGATGTGAGAGTTAGGTGCCTGTTACACCAATGCTGGCACAGCTATTCTCCTGAGCCAATATTTAATGCTCGGCACAAGACCCCTGACGTTGCCTGATGTGTGACATCACTGCTGCAGCGGGGTACACAGGAGACTGTTGGGGCAAGGTGATGGGACAGCGCTGGATAGACAATCATAGTAAGGAGCAGTAGACATTTTTTAGTTATTTTAGGAGTAATGGAGGTGGTGGGCAGAAACCCAAGCACATCAAAGTCCGCAGAAACATTTCTAACACGCAAGCTAAACCCACCACAGACACCTAAACAGGCTCGCCACAAAGGGGGCAACAGTCCATATGCACAGCAAGTTCCCGGACCACCTATATTAGAAAGGGTCCACACCAGACCAAATCGCAATACAAATATTTATGAATTGACTATATTCACGTACACATTGGAAAAACATGCATTAGGTGTTAGGTGGGGAAGCAAGACCCTGGTTCAGCAGCCACGTCAGTGGTCCATGGCTGACGGACCAGAGCCTTGTGAACCTACTCCTACCTCCACCTGGAATCTCAGCGTATCTTCAGATTAGCGAGACCGGCATAATATTATGTGTGCGTCAACCCACAATGATGACAGTACAGGAGGCACAGACCACCAGCATGGCCGCTGGACCAGGGTCCTGCAAATCTTTTTTCACAACTATCCAGCAGTACAGAGTTTTGGGGATAAACGTGGCCATTGCATAGAGGGGATTTTATTACATGTTTCTCTATAAAAGCATGCCTTTCATTAGAACATTATTTTATCCGGATTCTTTGACATCGTCCTGATTCCCTTTGTCTCATGTTTTACATATAACAATCGCCTCCAGCGTTTATACAATTCATTCAGCAATCTGATTTTCTTTTGATTTGCTGGGCTACAATATAGGTGGTCTCACAGCACAACTCTACGCCACATACCTTCTGTTTTCTCTGCTGTTATTAAAAAGTTTTATCATGTCCGAGAGGAACATCCTCCTCACCTCCATGACCTCTTGGGATGGAGGCGAATTCCGAAGGAGAGTAGCGATAACTTTAAGAATCACTGGAGAAAAATAACAGAATGAAAACATTGCTCCTATACGGCATTAATAAATACGAATATTTAACAATCCTGATCAATTTGACAAGATAGCGGACCCTTTTAGGTGTATAATGGTATACCGACATTCCTGCAATGGGGAAACCAGCATTCAGAAATAATACCGTAATAAAGTTCTACAATCGGAGGATTAAAAAAATAAAATGTCCTTGTGCTGAGATAATCTTACAGATGTGACCCTGCTGTGTACTGTGTAATGGCCATGTCTGACGATACAGAACATGGCCACAGCACAAAAGAGTATACAGACATTACAGCACGGGATCGCAGCGGATTCTGTGAGGTAAAACATTTCACTGCTTGTTTTTAAATGGTTTACCTCACAGAAAGCAGCATCTGTGATCCCCTTCTGTCCTGCCTGTATACTCTTTTGCTTCTTCCCCTCCACCCCCCTGCCCAGGAGCTGTGGTATGATCAGACCATGTTCCTGTACGGTCAGACACGGCCATTACACAGCACACAGCAGGGGCACATCTATAAGATTATCTCAGCACAGGAATATTTTTTTTTTTTTTTTTTAAACATATCCAATTGTGGATATTATTACACTTCTTCCAAGATCAATTGATTAAAATGTATTGTATTTATTCATTAAGGAAAACCCCTTGAAGTCACTATCAGGTATCTGGCATTGGATTACTCCCCGCTCTTCCCTAAGAACACAAACACTGGACTGAACTGAGCGGGGTGAGCATTTATGGGGCGAGTGTAATCGCTGTTGGTGGGACAAGCTTAAGGGTATGTGCACACGTCCGGATTTTTAGCGGTTTTTTTTGCGGAATTTCGCTATAAAAACGCTATAAATCCGGTAAAAAAAACTCCAACATTATGCATCCTATCTTTTAGAATGCATTCCGCATTTTTTTTGTGCATATGTTAGCGTTTTTTTCCGCAAAAAAAACGCATTCCGCAAAATAAACGGACATGCTCATTCTTTTTGCGGATTTCCTATCAAAAAGGACATTCTGGGAAAAAAAGAAAATCCGCAAAAAATCCGTGCAAAAAACGCGCAATTTCCGCGAGAAATCCGCGCAAAAAAAAACGCGGATTTCTGGCAGAAACCCTTATAGCTGAAGGTGTATGAATACGATCAGCTAGCAACCTGTAAAAATATTATGATTGCCAATCAAATTAGTTATTTTGTTTTTTTTAACCCTTTATTGAAAAATCTCAGGATAAGGCTATGCGCACACGTTGCGGATTTGCCTCCGGAATTTTTTGTGCGGATTCTGCATCTCTTGGCAGAAAACGCAGGTGCGGATTTGATGCGTTTTTTTAATGCGGATTTTGTGCGGGTTTCATGCGTTTTACCCCTGTGTATTTCTATAATGGAAGGGTGCAGAAACGCTGCAGATCCGCACACAAATGACATGCTCCTTTTAATCCGCAGAATTTTCTGCACCATTAGCCCAGCATTTTTTTTCCCATTAATTTACATTGTACTGTAAATCACTTGTTGATCTGCAGAGTTTCTCCGTGGGAAAAACCGCAGCGGATCCGCAGTAAATCCGCAACGTGTGCACATAGCCTAAATAGAGTATACAGGCTATGCATCAGATTAATTCTAGTATTAATAGTAAAAATAAAAGTAACATTTCAATATATATTTCTTGTCATTCAAGCTTTAGCACGTCAACTTTCATTGCTGGATCTGTGCAATCAAAGAACCAATACATTCCTATATACAAGTGTAAATTATACAAAAAAAAAATAAATTAAAGTTAAAAATATTTTGAAACAAAATTTCTTCAGAAAATAAAATGTCACAATAAAGAATTGCCTGCAACCAGCAGACATGGGAGCAAAAACTGACTTGGTATTATTTATGCGGCACAGACATCTGAATCGCAGAGCACTAGGTCAATATTTGCATCTTTTTGTAACTATCAAAACTCAACAAGACGAATAGCGGGCACCCAGCACGCCGTCAATCACGGATATTGTCCCAGCTCACGGTGTGGAGATGTCAGTCTATCAGACAGATGATTTCTATATGCGAGGAGTCAAGATTAAAAGAAAATAAAACCTCTCAGAAAATTTCTGCCACATAACATGCTGATTCATTCCAAACACTCCGCTAAAACCTGTGAACACGAGAATATTGCCAAGGAAAATGCAGGATAAAAAGAGTGAGAGGATTAATCATTTCCATCCCAAACTTAGCAGCCTTATAAATCTCTCCAATGTATGATCCCAGAGCCTTAGAATTGGTAACTGTAGAAAATCCGTGTCCTGCGACTGTGTAGATTTCAAGCCTCACTCATTATCTTATTGCTTCATAAAATCAACACAGATACAGATTCACCAAGGAAGGAAACAAGCCAAGTGCCATCTATGCGAGAATCCAGACCTCAGACAAGACTTCATTTGTTTCTTGGCGACAGACGTCATGATCTTCCTCAAGCTTTGGAAAGACCCATTGTTTTCTTTTACTCTGCTCCTCCCATAATGGGAAATAAAACAAAAGATCTATGGTATGAAGGCCATAAGAAACCAAACAATGGGGTCATCCTCACTAAAGGGTTTGCTCTTCAGAGAACGTCTCTCCGATTGGTGGAGGTCCCACCCATGGAACCAACAAAGACCCTAAAAATGAAGACCTGGTTTAGTGCTGCAACCCCAAGACATTTTATATATTTCTATGCCGAGCAGATATCACTAAAGCAGTGCTGTGGCTTCTTCATTTGCAGGATTGATGGAAGCACTTGTAGGCACTTCTAGGAAAACACAATGTTAAGAAGCAACATCATAATAGCAGCGTTAGGAAGAGAATGGTCAACCTATGGGAACCACACTAAACTTTAACAACCATGGACACAACAGTTATTCTGGACATCGGCTTATTAATAGGTCATAGTTATAAAAATCAATATTTGGAGAATGTACATGTGTCAATAATGAGACTTATTTTAGAATCCCACTCAGCTCTGCAGAGGGATCAGATTGTCAGTCATTACATGTCTCACACTGCTAAAGACCCCTTCATCTAAAATATAAGCTCTGAAGTCTAGGTCTCATTTACATATTGGAATAAGACATCGGATCGCAGTTATCAAGGTATTGTTTTACTCCGCTTTCTAGGACCTACATGCCCATGCAGACTTTAGGAGGGATGATCCTACCCATAGATTCCCCTTAAGACACAGCTACACCAGGCACCAAATGAGGAAATAATAAAGCCATGCCGCAATCAAAAACAGTAGAAGCTAGGAGAGAAAAGAGCGCAAATAGGGTCTTATCGGAGCACAACAATTCTGTAAACTAAAATTATGCTAACCTGATAAGGTTGTGACACACAACCATGAATACGCATGAAAACAGCTGCTGTAGATCCACAGGTCTTCCAACCAGGAAAGAAAAAAAAAGGGCCAAATAGAACGCAGGAAAAGCATATTTGGCTTTTTTTTTGCAAATGAAAAATAGAATTGGGTTCAACCTTCGCTTCCTTGCCGAACATCATAAACAATAATACAAGTAGCAGAATGGCAGATCCAAAACAGAACACGTGCAGTAAGTGAGTTTCTTATAGGACCGCATTGCTCAGAGTTGGCATCCCTAACTGCGCCCGAACAGGAGTACGTCACTGGGGCTCACTACACACACAAAGCCCAGAAACATTTTTTTTTCCACACTTACAGGGATTTTGGATCTTGACGGAGGAGTCTGGGTCCGGGTGTTGCTTATGTATCACTTGTGTGCTGATTTGCTCTATGAGTATCTGAAAAACAAACAGTTAAGAAATCAACATTCGTTACTGAGAAGGTAGCACAGGAACCTATACATTGCGTTTCATAAAGAAGTACTAAGATCCCCGAGAACATTCCATGTAAGTCACCCAAACACACTCGTTTTGAGGGACAGTGAACCATCTGAAGCGTATAGGGGTGACCCGACTGTACCCCAACAGCAGATATGGGGAGAAAGAATTATCAGGCAGGTATCAACATGGTGAAGTCTACTCTTCGACCCCCAACGAAAAATCTGCAAGAGCCAGCTGGGAGGAACAGTAGTTGTCCCTCCCAGGGATACGGGCATCGGAAGGACAAGTTATTACCTCAAACAAAACATTGTAAGTTGTAACGGAGATGGTTTTTGCTTCCAGTAGTAGCCTCTCCGCCAACAGAGAGAACAATCCATGGCCCTGCATGACTTCCACCTTCCTCCTGTAGCAAAATAAGAGAGAAAACTAGCAAAAGCCAATATTCAAGCTCATTAAACCAAATGATATAAGGTTTTCTAATAAAAGAACTGTTAGGGCGCAACAAATCATATTTAAAACTATTCTTTTTGACCTGGGATACCCTATACCATGTACTGTAACTATCAGCAGATCACGGCAGCGACCCTCACGGGACACGCCCCCTTCACGGGACACGCCCCCTCATGGGACACACACCCTTGCGGGACACACACCCTCAGCAATCTACAACAGTTTGATTTGCTAATTAAAAGGATTTAGCAACTTTTTTCAAAAGCAGCCACTCAAATTATTTTAGGACAGGTTTCTGTCAGTGTTGCTAGATGGCGGACATTAGGGAATGTTTTGCCATTTATTTCATTATTTAGTGTGAATTGCTATTTAACTCTTTAACGACCTATGATGTACAGTACATTTTCATCATAGAATGTATGAATGATAACTCCTACCATACCCTGTTGTAGCGGTCTCACTTACTTTGGTGACAAGTGCTTCAAAAAATATCCCAGGACTTTTAATCCCTGGACTCTGATTCCTTCACTTTTCGATGCCAGCAGTTTATATACGACCCTTTAATATTTGAAGAAACAGAAACATGTAAGATATTCAATCTCCGATAATTAAGAGACTTAAGGCTAGGATTCATCTTTTGCATTTGTTTCTTTAAGACACTTTCCTTTTTAGTTTTGTGGTACTAGTTGCAGTTTTTGGCACCAAATTCATTAAAATGGCACAAACGATTCATAAATTTGTGGCAAAATAAGAAAAGGAAAAAAAAGCGCCTTCTTTCAGTCTAGAATAATGCTTGTAACTTTCGGTGCTAAAAGTCACAAAAATTGTACCAACATTTTGCATACTTGAAAATCCACCGGGGAGGAAGGGGGGCCTCAAGTGATATCGTCAAATTTTGCACCATTTAAAAAAGTTGCAATTGATGAACCATGTGAAAGTATCTGGTTTTACTAGACTCTGCCTGTTTAGCAGAAAGAAAAAAAATACACGGCAAACAAAAAAAATAAAAGGAGCAAATAGAATAATGGATGTAAAAAAAATATAAGTGCAAAACTAAACAAAAACAGGAGCAAAAGCAGTGACGCATCAGGCCAAAAGCTAAAGAATCTTATTGCACCTCAATCCATTTCTTTGATCGAACGCTGGAATCATGGAGCTTGGGTGTTCAGACATCAGTGCAACAAGTAACTGCAGAACGTCCATCAAGTTGTCATCCTAAGCAGAGAGAATATTAAATGAGAAAAGCAAAGCTGTACAGTGGCGATACTTCCATTATTATTCCCATTCCACTGGTATTTTTTTAATGTAACAAATTACTGTAAATCGGTGGTCATATGACACAGACGTATAGAGGAAAGGGAACAATGCCACCTAGTGGCCAAAGTGCACACCACGCAACTTTACCACTGGCGTCTCACTTACTTCATGGATCGTCAGAAGGTAGTTGAGAATTGCCTGCAACTCATCTTCTTTTACACCATAATCCTGTAAGATGGTAAAAACATGTAATACAAATACAGATTCCCCTGACAAACAATTCCGCTAATTAAACAATACACCAATTTTATTAATAGGAATACTGTATACATTGCTAACACCCACACACAATGTATGAGAAGAACCAATCGTATCCTCACTGAAAAATGCGATATGAACACAAAAAAGCAGAAACAACTTCTTAGTGCATTGTGCTAAAATGGTCGTTAGCACTACAATGGAAATATACATATGTAGAGAAGGCACAGACCTGCAGCAAAAGCATAAAATGTGTTTATAATTCTATCATCAAATATTAGTCAGGTGGAACTATGGCAAGAAAAGTCATTTAACCATGTCCACAAATTCTAATACTACCCCAAAGGGATAAGTCCGAAACTCTGGACTAACCAAACATAATGAAGGGCAAATTGCAAACACGGATTTTATAGCCAAGATGAGAAAGCAGACACATATACCCAAGTGTCCTCCCAGTCCGAGGACTGCGCCCGCACATGCGAAGGCCGAAAAGTGTCATGGGGCAGAGATCATTGCAATCTATTTTGGCTGCACATTTTTCAGGATTGTGAGAATAAGATTTCATAAGATAAAATCCACAATGCTTGCACTTCAGTAATGCAGGTTTGTCACCAGGAAAACCCAGACAGAAAATCCAGTGTACCGACCGCATGTGCACATCCCCTAACAGGCAACACAAGCTGCATCCGTTACCTTCATTACCAGCTGCTTGATGAAGATGAGCAGGAACGCTCGGAGTGTCAGCACCTCCTTCTGGCTAGGACGAGGGCCATCTGGGTAAGAGGAGACAAACACACATTAAGGGGTTATCCTCAGGAGCGCAGGGCCTCCTGCCGAGGACGGAGCTCTCCTGAAGATGGCCTCCCGGGGTGCAGCACAGGGAGCTTTGCCTTTGTAGCAGGTGAGGCGCAATCGAGCAAGCCAAGCGCTGTGAGCAGGCGCTAAGGCGTAAAGGTACCGTCACACTAGACGATATCGCTAGCGATCCGTGACATTGCAGCGTCCTCGCTAGCGATATCGTCCAGTGTGACAGGCAGCAGCGATCAGGCCCCTGCTGTGCTGTCGCTGGTCGGGGAAGAAAGTCCAGAACTTTATTTGGTCGCTGGACTCCCCGCAGACATCGCTGAATCGGTGTGTGTGACACCGATTCAGCGATGTCTTCACTGGTAACCAGGGTAAACATCGGGTAACTAAGCGCAGGGCCGCGCTTAGTAACCCGATGTTTACCCTGGTTACCATCCTAAAAGTAAAAGAAACAAACACTACATACTTACCTACAGCCGTCTGTCCTCCAGCGCTGTGCTCTGCACTCCTCCTGCTCTGGCTGTGAGCGCCGGTCAGCCGGAAAGCAGAGCGGTGACGTCACCGCTCTGCTTTCCGGCCGCTGTGCTCACACAGACAGTACAGGAGGAGTGCAGAGCACAGCGCTGGAGGACAGACGGCTGTAGGTAAGTATGTAGTGTTTGTTTTTTTTTACTTTTAGGATGGTAACCAGGGTAAACATCGGGTTACTAAGCGCGGCCCTGCGCTTAGTTACCCGATGTATACCCTGGTTACCGGCATCGTTGGTCGCTGGAGAGCGGTCTGTGTGACAGCTCTCCAGCGACCAAACAGCGACGCTGCAGCGATCCGGATCGTTGTCGGTATCGCTGCAGCGTCGCTAAGTGTGACGGTACCTTAAGGAGTATTCATTGATGGGAAATGACAAAGTTGCTCCTTTTCACCAGCACTTTGCAGTTTTACCTAATTATGAATTAAGGCACCCATTAAGTCTGAAAACCTACATGCATATATCTAGCCCCTAGTCATTAAATCACAACATACCCGATCCCTTAGGGACGATGCCACTCCGGTCCTGGGGATTTACTATCCAGTAGAAATATTTCAGGGTGTGCATCACAAGGAGGACGGTGCCGATTCTCCGCACGGCGTTGTATATGTTAACTGTGCTGATGAAGTCTGTAGACATGTAGGTATACAGCGCCAACTGGACCTAAAACGCAAAAATAGAAAAATCCCTCACATTATTATTTCACTCCTCAGGTCTTGCCTACATACACATTCTACAAGCTCAGGCAACAGCCATTACTGGTGGTCACCCATTTGTCAGCCACTGCCCAATGTTAGGATTAGGGTACATGGAGGAGGTAGTAGGGGGCTCCTGAACTCCTAACCTCCTATTAGTCAGAGGGGAGCGACCATAGAAAGCATCTGTAGCCCTGGGACCCCCAGATCTGCAGCCAGCAGCGACTGCACGGCCACTAACCTTTGCAGGTGTATGAATCCATATTGCGGGGTTGAGTAAAATGTGGTCACACAACTGTTTCAGTAAGGGAATCCCATTATGCAAAGTGCTCAGGTATTTAGAAAATGCCAGGCTCAGATCTAAAACAGCTTTAGTTACGTGCGTTTTGGAAGACTGTTTAGAAAGAGAAAAATCATCCATGAAAATAAAATACAAATTACATTTTGGTTAAAAACACACGTAGTTTATTCACATCAATATACAGTTCCCTTAGAAGCAACACGAAAAGCTACAACAAACCCACAAACGTCAGCAGCCCCAAAACCTGGAGCATGTATAGAGCATAAAAGACAGGTCAAGGGCACTTAGAGAACTTGATACATTCTGCAAGCAGATAGATTGTGTACCGGGTCCTGAGACTTCCCCCGAAGAGATTGAGCATGAGACAGGAGTACACAACTCCAGCCGGAGTACACACAGTAGTACGGATACAGGAGAGGACCATTGCCCCTCAATACTATCCATACTCCGCGCGTGTGTGTGCATGTGACCTTAGGGGTTATTTCTGTGCAACCAGAACTTGGTCACCCACTGATTTTCTTGCAATTAAAAAGATTTACTTGGGGGGCGTGGCCTAGCGAGGAATGTGAGCGGACGTGCGGCTGATCTCTCTCCCCGCACCGCTCTGAAAAGTGACCTTTGAAGGCGCCGCCGAACGCCAAAAACCGGCCAGAGAGGTCCCGCAAGTACCCGGCGAGGGGGAGAAAGCACCGCTGTTAACGAGCGGTGAGGAGCGGAGATGCCGCGCCGCAAGCAGTCGGCGCCAGCAGCCGGCGCGAAAATTCAAGATGGCGCCGTGGCTGAGGAGGAGGCGGCCAGAGCCAGAGTTTCATACCGCCGAAGGCTGGAGGTAATAGCCCGGCTGGAGCGCTTTGCCCGTACGGAGGAGGGGGGAGCCCTGCTGTTGGGTCCAGAAGGACTTGATGAGGTGGAAGCCCTGATGAGGCAGAAAGGTGGAGGGGAAGTCAGTGCCAGTGAAGTGGAGGTGCAACGTTCCCCAGGGAGGGCGCAGGGAGTGCACAGTGCAGAAAATGTGACACCTGCTGATAGCCCTGTGCAGACCAATGATTCTAATGAAGTGCAGCAGCCAAGTACGGGGGAACCAACACTGCAGGACATTTTCTCTGTCGTTATACACTGCAAATCTGCTTTGGCTGCGCTGAACCTAAGGGTGGATGATCTCACAGTTGAAATGAAGTCCCTTAATTCTGCTATACGCAAAGTGGAAAAAAGAGTGGAGGTGGTGGAGGAGCGTGTGGGCAGTGTGGAGGACCAGACAAACGAACTGTTAAAAAGAGAAAAGAAATATATTCAACGAATCGCAGTTAGAATTTAAGACAGATGATTTGGAAAATCGATCCCGGAGAAACAATTTAAGAATAATCGGGGTGCCGGAGAAGGTGGAGGGAAACAACCCCACTGAATATATTGAGGCATGGCTTAAGAACTCGGTGGGAGGAGCAGACCTTACCAACCATTTCTCGGTGGAGAGGGCTCATCGGGTACCCACTCGTCCTCTGCCGCCTGGATCTGCCCCTCGAGCTATATTGGCAAAAATTTTGGACTACCGGGATCGGGAAACTCTACTAAGGAAGGCTAGGCTGAGTGATGGCCTGAGCATAAACGGAAGTCGGATCTCCATTTATCCGGATTACTCGGCATCGGTGCAGAAACTTAGAATGAAGTTTGGTGAAGTCAAGCGACGGCTCCGTGAACTGGACCTAAAATACTCAATGCTCTACCCAGCCAAGCTCAGGGTGGTGGCGATGGATCGTGTTCAATTTTTTCAAAATCCGGAGGAGGCGACGCAATGGCTGGACACCAACGCCAAGAAAATTGGCACTGATCGGAACCGTTGAGACTGATTCTGAAGATCTATAACTCTACTGGTTCTGCCTCTCTTTGGGGGAGGGGTTCTGTTTGAATGTTACTGTTGAAGTTGGTCTAATTATACCTAACGATTACAGTGTTGTGTTCGGCGGCGCAATGAATAGTTCATATTGGTCGCGGTGGGTGGGGGAGAGATGGACGGTAAAGGAACTAGCTCTAGGGTATATCAAGTGCCCTCAATTCTCATATAGAGAAAGAAAGTTCGGAGTATCTGAGTTATTTTGAATTCCAGATGGGGAAGGTTGGTTTAGTTGTTGGGGTGGGGGGTGGGAAGGGGGGGGGGAGGAGGGCATTGGTGGAGACCTGGGAGAGGTGACTCTCATCTTATGTCTTTCTTTAAGGAAATGGGAGGGAATGTTAATATTATAAGTTGGAATGTTAGGGGGCTAGCAGATGCCACTAAGCGGGCGGCAATATTCCAGTACCTATTGAAACAGAGGCCCTCGGTGATATGCCTGCAAGAAACTCATTTAGTTGAGGAAAAAGTTGATATGTTACAGAAAAAATGGGTGCGCAGGGCATATCACTCGACGTTCTCTAATTATGCAAGGGGTGTGTGTTTTGGTCCATACAAGTACTCCATTTGAGGAAATTGAAGTAAAAATTGATAAGGATGGTCAGTATGTTTTTTTAGTGTGTAAAATTTTTAACCGCTTGATTTGCATTGTTTCACTATATATACCCCCGCCGTATTCTGGCAAGAAAATTCAAGAGATTTTGGAGCATATGAGAGGGTGGGTCGGGGTTCCCTTTTTGGTGGTGGGAGATGTGAACAACATTGCTGATGACCATTGGGATAAGAGTAATCACGCTCCGCTACGCGGGGATGGGAATGGCACCCCTTTCGGGAACTATCTTAGAGAAATAGGCTGGATTGACTTATGGCGGGTTCGCAATATTAACACATTCTTATTCTTGCTACTCGACCACGTACGGTTTTATGTCTCGAATCGATGTCGCTTTGGGTAATGATGGGATGAACGAATTACTAAGTGGGGTGGAATATAATCCCAGGATTCTATCAGATCATAGTCCGGTGCGGGTCTCATTAAAGCTATCAGAACAGGTTGGGTCACGGAAGATGGGATGGAAGGTTCACCCCTCCTGGCTACAACTCCTGGACATGGAAAGTGTGGGGGCTGAGATAGAGGAGTTCTTTAAGATTAATGAGGGTAGTGCGGAATGCCATGTAGTATGGGACACTATGAAGGCGTATTTGAGGGGTATTTTGTTTCAGGACATATCACGACACAAGACTAGGACTAGAACACAGGATCAAGCTGTCCTGGAGGAACTGAAGGAAGCTGAGGCGGCATTGGGGGCCCATTGCTCTAGGGAGTCTCAGAGTCGGATGAGGAAGGCTCAACAGGAGGTCAATCAATTGTATCTGAGAAAGGTGGAGAGATTGCGGGCTTTTCAAAGAGCATCGTTCTATTCGGAGGGGGAAGAGGTGGGGCATTTACTGTCGGTAGTGGCGTCCGCACAAAGGGATTCCTCGCACGTCTACTCCATTAAGAGGGAGGATGGAACATTGGCTACTCGGGGGGAGCAGATTCTGGAAGTGTTTGGGAAATTCTATGATAAACTATATACTTCTAGTGTGGAGAGGGGGGCTGAGGACATGATGGGTTACTTGGAGGGGATTGACCTGCCTAGGTTGAGCAGAGAAGAATGTGAGTTGTTGGAGGAGCCGATTGGGGAGGAAGAATTGGGAGCTGCTTTGGCGGGGGTTGCTGGGGGTAAGGCTCCGGGGGCGGACGGTATTCCAGCCGAGGTGTACAAGGTACTGAAAGAAACATTGTTGGCCAGATTGTCGGAGGTGTATAATAGTTCACTGGAAAGAGGGGAGCTACCTTCATCAATGAGAGAGGCTATTGTGGTCGTTATACCTAAGGCCGATAAGGACCCACAACTACCAGAATCCTATAGACCAATCTCACTTTTGACAGCCGACATCAAGATTCTGGGAAAAGCTTTGGCAAATAGGTTATCCAGGGTGATTGACAGACTGGTTCACCCAGATCAGTCAGGCTTTATGCCCAACAAATCAAATCAACGGCACTCAATCTGAGAAGGTTATTTTTAAATTTGCAAATCCCCTCTGACAATGTCGGAAGACGGGTTGTGGTATCCTTAGACGCCCATAAGGCTTTTGATTGCGTGGAGTGGAGCCATTTGTGGTCAGTACTGGAACGAATGGGGTTTGGACCCAAATTTATTTCATGGGTGCGGCTGTTGTACTCTTCTCCGGTAGCCAAAATTAGAGTGAATAACGCTCTCTCTGAGACCTTTTCATTGTCTAGAGGTACTAGACAGGGCTGCCCTTTGTCCCCGCTGCTCTTTGCGTTGGCGGTGGAACCCCTTGCTGCGAAGATCAGAGGTTCCCGGGAGGTGAGGGGTTTTATGTACGGGGAGGCAGAGGAAAAAGTAGCGTTGTACGCTGATGATATTCTGCTATTCTTGGAGGATTCTGAGGAGACCCTGGTTAAGACGGAAGCCATTATTGAGGAATTTGGTAGTTACTCGGGCCTAAGGATCAATTGGGACAAATCGAATATGATGTTGATAGATGGGGATAGCGGGGACGGTGGTGGGGAGGTTTCTTCTACAAGGTTGAAGCTAGTTGATAAATTTGAATACCTGGGGATTCAGATCGCTCTCCCTTTGACTAGCTTTGAGGAACTGAATTTGGCACCTCTTCAGCGTAGGATACGTACTAAGGTCCAGGCGTGGAGGAAGTTACATTTATCAGTAATCGGCAGGATAAACTTGATAAAGATGATTGTGATGCCACAACTACTTTATGTGCTGCACAACTCCCCTATATGGATATCGCAGAATAGGTTTCGGAAGATTAGATCTTTGTTTGGGGAGCTGATTTGGGGTGGAAAGAGCCCCAGATTTAAACAGGAAACTCTACAGAGACCAAAGGCGGAGGGAGGGGTGGCATTGCCTAATCCATGGTTGTATTTTTTGGCTTCACAGTGCCAGCAATTCAAGGGATGGGGAGATATGGTAGGTGGGACGCGGGCACCTTGCAGCCTGAGATCACTGATTGGGACGAAGGTGTTGAGTGAGGGTCTGGAGGGGGGACATTTCCGAGAGAAGGGCTCTAAATTTTGTACTATTCGGCTCATCCATAAGGTTTGGGACAAAGTTAAGGGGATTAGGGGTGTGCACGCACTCACTAGAGTCTCACCCATTTGGAATAACTGTGTCCTACAGGAGTTTAGACAGATGGAGGGATTTCATAATTGGAGGGAGGCAGGCATCTCTCGGATGGGCCAGATTCTACATCAGGGCAGAATTAGAGACTTTGAGGCATTGCAGGAGGAGTTTTTACTACCGGACTCTGAGTTGTTTCAATACCGCCGTCTTTCACATGCGCATCGGGCACAGTGTAGGAGAGGACCCGTTGAAATACAGGTGGACCTAATGCTAGATTTTATCCTTGTAGGGGGTGGCACGAAGGGGGTGATTTCGGGAATATACGAATTCCTTTTGTTCTCTTTCTTGGAGGAACACCCTATTAGAGCAAGGGCGAAATGGGAGGCGGACCTGGGGGCAATTGATAATGATCATTGGGAATCAGTACTGGACTATGTGCCCAAAATATCAATGAGCGAGCCTGGGAGGCTGTCACAATTATTTGTTATTCATAGGGCATATAGAACTCCGGATATGTTATTCAAAGCCGGATTGAGATCTAGTTCAGAATGCCCCAGATGCTCGCAGTCCGATGCGGGCATCCTTCATATGTTATGGCAGTGCCCCAGGTTGTCCTCCTTCTGGGTGGTGGTGCTGAATAAAGTGGGACTGGCATATGGTTGCACTGTGCCGCGTGATCCCCTGGTATGTGTTTTGGGCTATGTTGAGGAGATCATAACTGATAAGATGTATAAAGTGGTTATTGCCAGACTGTTATTTATCGTGCGAAAGTTGATTGCCAAATTCTGGATTAGAGAAGAGCCACCAACAAGGAGAGACTTTACGAAGCAAGTGGACCATATCATTGCTTTGGAGAGGAGTATCTACGTTAGGAGGAGCAAGGCGGACCTCTTTGACAGGCTGTGGAACCCGTGGCTTGAATCAATGTGATTTAAAAGACCTTGTGCTCCATTGGGAGGTTTATTGACAAATCATCTTCCTTTTCTTGTACTTTTATATATGACAAAGTAGGGGGGGTCGACTCTTGACAGGTCTCTAGAGGGGTGGGGGGAAGGTGGGTGGGAGTTTGGTTTGGGACTAAATAGGTTTTCCTTTTTTAAAAAAAAAACAAGTATTGTACACAGGTATATTGCTGATAACAAAGTATTCCTTTTATTGTTTATGTGCAATATTTATGGTTTAATAAAAAATATCTGATTTAAAAAAAAAAAATAAAAATAAAAAAAAAAGATTTACTTACCCTAACGAAGTCCTATTTTATAAACAATTCTTTCCTTATACAATATGGCCCTCAAGCACATTGTACGCATTATACTTGTTTAAGATGGTTTACTAATAAAAATTATTAACGTTTTCTAAGTTCAGATATGCATCACTTTGAATGCCTGCCGCGGTGAAACTATGCACTTGTTATTTAAAGGAGTCCTCCAACTTTTAGGAAACATTTAAAATAACAGCATGTGACCTCTGCAGAGGTCTTGTACCATACCACGGTCATCCTGGCTCATATCACTGAGCATTGATGCAAGTAGTAGGACATGTTTCTGCTAAGGTTATTGATTGCCCAGTAGTTACATGCCAATTACTGGTTAACAAGATCCGAGAGGGCGCTGTGGCATTAGCGCTACACGTGAAAGTCATCATATTCCACAGAAGCAAAGACAAACTGGAGCAGGGGAGGATCACTTACCTTCTCAAGACTATAACCTATAACAAGGAAGCCCTTTGAAGAGAGCATCTGTTCTTGCATAGCGAGAGAGTTTTTCAGCAACTCCAAAATGAAGGCCAAAAGAGTAGAGCTAAGAAGCCAAAAGGACAAAAGTATTAATTTCTCTAGCACTGAGGCTACATCAATTGATCCAACCACAATCCCATTTGCCCAGTGACATTGATAAAAGGTGGTATTTCATGTTATGGCTTTCTACATTTAGGAATCGCTATATAAATACCGTAAGCAATTGTTAGCTATCCCACAAGAAGACGGAATAACATCGGAATAAAGGAAAAGAAGAGAATGTCCAGCTTCACCGAATCCGTAAAAAAGAGTTTTCTTTATTCACAAACTTTAAACTTGGAGGATACAGACTTCAGCCCGAACCATATGGGTAAGAATCTCAACGCATAAAGATTTATACAACTTCTATAATCATTGGCAATATTTTTGTTTTGTTATAATTCAATGTTTCATATATGTATATTGTTCAAATAGATTACCGTGTTATAGGACTTTATAAATCAGCTACGTTAATCATTTACCCCACCGGTGTGTTTTCCGGTTTAGGACTATTTAAGTGGGACACATGGGTCTTTTACAATGTCATGATTAAGGGAGCTTAGTCTCCAGAAACGCATTGAGATTCTTACCCATATGGTTCGTGCTGAAGTCTGTATCCTCTAAGTTTAACGTTTGTGAATAAATAAAAAAATTTTACGGATTCGGTGAAGCTTTACATTCTCTTCTTTTTTGGACTTTATACACTTGGACACAGCAGGTCCGTGCTCCCGAAGATTGGTTTATGCATCACTGTTGAGCTGGTTTATATTCCTTCTTTCTAAATAAGGGAAAATGCTACATCATGCCATAATTGTTTTTTCTGCGAAACTCATGAAATCTGCCTCATCCTATGTAAAGATGCCAATCATGCATGAATGATGTTCTAGGATATTGAGGAGATAGGACAATAACATACTACACCAGACATTATGGCACAATGCCAACGCTAAACAAAGGGATCACAACTATTTGTGGTCTAAATGCCACATTGGGACCTTGGGATTTTCAGCTTTTTTGCTCCCCTTCTTCCCAGAGCCATAACTTTACTTTTCCGTCAATATGGCCATATGAGGGCTTGTTTTTTGTGGGACAAGTTGTACTTCTGAAGGGTTCCATTGGTTTTACCATATAGAGTACAGAGAAATAGAGGGGAAAAAGTGCGGTGAAATTGCAAAAAACAGTGCAATTCCACAATTATTTTTTTCAACCATGTTTACTAAATGCTAAAACTGACCTGCCATTCTGATTCTCCAGATTACAACGAGCACGCACATACCAAACATGTAAGTTCTTTTTCTATTCCAGTGGTGAAAAAAATCCCAAGTTTGTATTTAAAACAAAATAAATAAATTATCCCGACTCCCGTAGAACCTCCATTTTTCAAGATCTGGAGATGGGCGAGGGCTTATTTTTTGGTTAACGAGCTGATGTTTTTATTGATTCCATTTTGCCCATTATTGCATTTTATTGCAATGTTGGAGAGACCAAAAAAACTTAATTATGGCATTTTGATTTTTTTTCTCAATAAGCTGTTCACCAGTTGGATTCATTTAGTTTATATTTTAGATTATTTTTTAAACTTTTTTTCTTGCTGTAATAGACTCCTTAGGAGACTTGAAGCTGCGATCACCAGATTGTCTATGCTACACAAAGCAAAGCTTCAGCCCTGTTACGCACAGCAGAATTGATCTATGAACACCGGCCATGGGAGTTCTGCAATGACAAGAATGGGGGTCTTCTACAGACCACCAGCTGCCATGCCAACCCATCGGCACCCCAAGATCATGTGACAGGGGATTGACAGGGGCATTTAACTTGTTAACAGTCGTGGGTGGATCGAGATTCCACCTATGGCTGTTGGGGGCAAATGACTGCTGATCAAATCAGCCATTATGTGTCGGGAAAGCTGCGGGCTTAGAACAGATGTCCGCGTCAAAGAGAGGGACGTTGAGGTTGGCTGACACAAGGCAAGGTTTTACTACTGGAGCCAGGATACATAGACCTTGTCGCAGTGGGATGGCTTTTACACTTTTTTTTATCAAATTAGTGTTAACCAGGTACCCCACCTTATTTACATGTACGATTACCATATAATTATCTTACTACAGGTCACACGCTAGTTAGTCTGTGACATAACCACAGTGTCAACGTGCTCTTACACACTGCACGTATAACAATTTATGCTCCGGCTCAATTCTTTGGTTTTGCTAAAAATTAAAGGGGTATTACCTTCTGTGACATTTATGGCATATTGAAAGTACACACCATGTATGTCTTATAGGTGCAAATTCCACTTAGCACTCATCATAGGTTCAGAGTGCAACATGGATTTAGAGATCAATTCTGCTCCTAAATCCACATCAAAAACCGTGTCCAATAATTTACAAAAAAGTTTCCGACTGATTACAATGGGAAAAGCTCCTGAAGTCCAAACAATGTGTTTTTCACGTTATCGTGAACATCTCTTAGTACAACCAATAGGAAGCCTAATCAGAATATTTGTAGAAATTTCTTGATATGGGTTCTGCAGTAAAGTCGGCTTTTAAATCCTCCCCAGCATTATGTACATTATATATAGGGTAAAATAAAATGACATATACATATACAAATATTATATATATCGCACACACATTGCAGTGCAAAAGTTTCAGACAGGTGTGGGGAACAAAACAAAGGTCTAGACTTGGGCCACATTGTCTGGTATGATATTTTATGTACTCAATATGACATCATTCATGTGTGATCGCATCTTTGTCTTGGAAAAGGTAGACTTCACAGCAATAACAAAACAATTGCAGCATTGTGTAGAATTTCTTATAAGGCAGCACAGCAGGAGAGCCCAGCGCAGCCCCGGAGACTCCTCGGGAAGTTGTATGCAGAGAGCACCGACGGGGATGAGGAGGAAATCCCTTCACATGTATGACAATGGTTATCGCACACCAATCTCAGGGTCCGAGCCATAAAGCTTCTGACATGAACCTTTCTTCAACCTGACCTATGTCCTTGCTTGTGGCGGTAGTGTAGTGGTAGTATATGTGCTTCCATATGTACTGGAAGAGGTGATGCTTTGCGTCCAGGCCATGGGCTCACACTAAGGTATTCACATATCTTTAGCTGGAACGTGAAGACACATTCCTCAGGCTTCTGTATATCCAAAGTTTTCCTACTTTCACTTTTTCCTCCAGACCCCACCACTGTTTCCTTGTCGGCAGCTCCTATCCCTCCGTCAAAAATATATAAAAACTGATTGGCTACACGCTGCTGCATTTTTCTGGTTCATCATGGTCGCATCAGTACTGTCCATTTGATTGACTCTTCACATGCTGAATAGTTTATTTTTTAATCTGTGTGTGGGGGCTTTATTTTGTTTTTTCAAACTCTAATATCATAGCTAATATCTTATCCACTATCGGAAAAAAAAAAAAAAAACTCAGGCGTTCTCTTACCAGACAGAAGTATCAATGTTATGAGACCCGTATTGCTTGTAGTCCAGCTGAGCAAACAGAGGGAAGAGAACCTGCACCCCTCCGATGGAGTGCATGGCACTTTGAATTGAATGTGTAATAACAGCCTTCACATCCTTGAAAGGTAATAGATAAAAAAAGTTTTTACCGGAGCATAAAAAAGAAATGGATAGAAAACCCACACACACACGGAACTACTTATGGAAGCAAAAATCAAGACAACACACAGATAAGGCAGCACCTATAAGGGATGTATCTGCAGGGAAGTCCAGCAAAGATGCACCATGTGCACCTACATCAATTTTGTCCAATTGCAAGATAAATAGCAATCTGAATAGGGAACCTGGGTAAATTTGTGTATATATACACTTACACACAGTACGGGTCACACTTGTTCTTAGGCTGTGTGCACACGTTGCGCTTTTTTTCACGTTTTTTGCTATAAAAACATATTAAAAACACATACATTATGCATCCCATCATTTAGAATGCATTCTGCAATTTTTGTGCACATGATGCGTTTTTTCCCGCGAAAAAAACACATCGCAGTAAAAAAAAACGCAGCATGTTCATTGATTTTGTGGATTTTTCGCATTTTTCCTGCTTTTTAATGCATTGGGAAGCTCTGGAAAAAAACGCATCAAAAACGCAAAAAAAAAAAACCACATGCCGAGTCCTTGCAGAAAACGTCCGGTTTTGCTCAGGAAATTTCTGCAAGAAATCCTGAACGTGTGCACATAGCCTTACAGTGTTTTTTCTTGCACTGGTTGGATTGTGCACATTGTAGATTCAGACTGAAGGCAAAAAAAAAAACATGACGGAAAACATGAAAACAAGGAGTAAAGAAACAGGTATGAAACAGGATATTTGTTAAAGCCAAGATTGAAAGTAACCCCTTTAAATAGGATGACAGCTTTACACACCCCTGGTATTCTATCAAGCAGCCTCATCAGGTAGTCACCTGGAATGGCTTTTCAACAATCTAGAAGTTACCAGAGGTGCTGAGCACTTGGTGGCAGCTTTGGCTTCTCTGCGGTCCTACTCCTCCCAAACCATCTCAACTGGGTTAAGATCTGGTGCTTGTGGAGCCTTGTTATCTGATGCAGCATCCATCCCTCTCCATCTTGGTGACATAGCTTGGAGATATGTTTTTTTCATTGTCCTGTTGCAACACAAATGATGGTCCCACTACTTGCAAGACAGATGTGATGGTACATTGTTGCAAAATGTTGTGGTAGCGCCGGTAGTCAAAATCTCAAATTTTTAGTAATCAAATCACAGTACAGATTTGAACTGATTTAATGTCCAGTCTTTGTGTTGTCTCAAACAAGTCTCTTCTTGTTTGCAGTCCCCAGCAGTGACTTCTTTATAGCGATTTAACCATAAAGTCCTAATCCTCACAGAATCCTCTAGATAGTTAATTTAGATCCAAGAACAAAGAAAACTGCGGCACTCACCCCGTTGTTGCTGTGTGAACGTGTTCTTTATTGAAACATGGCTTTACGGAAGATCATACATCCAGCTAGGCAGCAGGTTTTACAGGAGGGTGCGGTGATGGAGCGTGGACGACGGCCGTTTCGCACTGAGTGTGCTTCAACGGGTCCAGGTGCACCTGGACCCGTTGAAGCACACTCAGTGCGAAACGGCCGTCGTCCACGCTCCATCACCGCACCCTCCTGTAAAACCTGCTGCCTAGCTGGATGTATGATCTTCCGTAAAGCCATGTTTCAATAAAGAACACGTTCACACAGCAACAACGGGGTGAGTGCCGCAGTTTTCTTTGTTCTTGGATATGTATTCAGCTTTACGCTTTTACTGCCAGAGCACCTGATGCCCACAAGCTGTTTGTGACGATTGCATGCAGTGAGTTCTAGTCCAAAGGAGTACACACTGCTCTAGTGCCGTCGCGCTCTCACCTTTCTTTGTATTTGGAATAGTTAATTTAGACCTGCTTCTGATAACTGATGTTTGTGCATCACATATGAAGGCTGTTATCGGAGGTGCTGTCAATTTGCAATTTCCAAGGTTTATAACTGATGAACTTATCCTCTGCAGTCCTCCTTCTAGTGAGAACCAGTTTCATTATTGCGACTGAATGTATCTTCAAGAGCAGTCATGTAACTAAAAGTTCTCACAATTTTCCACACTGGGTGATCTTCATCCTAAAGCAGTGTTGCCCAAGAGAGGTCCTCGAGAGCCACCAACAGATCATATTTTCAGGATTTCCTTATTATTGCACAGGTCACAACTATTGCTTGTGCAGGTAATGCAATTATCTCATGGGCCATACTAAAGAAACCCAGAAAACATGATCGCTTGGTGGTTATTGAGGACTTGGGTTGGGGAACAATACCCTAAAGTAATGATGGATTTTCGTATCCAATTAGTTAATTTTCTGGCAAGAACCACCCAGCCTGCTTGAGACAATGGCAATGATGTGTTAAAGCTGTCAGAATAAAAGGGGGGTACTTTGATGAATCTAAGGTATAAAGCACAATCTGTTTTGTTGTACATGTTTTTTTTTTTTACTCCTTGCGTCCCTTTGTGGTTTTGCTGCCTTCAGTCTGAATCTACAATGTGCAAATTCCAATGAGGAAAACCACTGCGTAAACAGATGTGTCCTACATTGTGATACTGTATGCAATATGTCAATCCAGTATAATAACATTCACAATTTGTTATAGAAAATCAATTGCTAGGATATATACCATTATACATCTATGCCAGCACTGGTTGGTAACCACATTATGTGTTCGTGCCAATTATTCTACGTGACAAAAAGCACAAGATGCAATAACCAGAATAAGGCAGCTTCTTCAGAAACACTACCTGGAGCATCAAGGCGTGGGGAGAATGGACAAATATAGAGGCGTTATCTTTGGGAGAAGATTCCAGGCAGAGCTGAGCGTCTGTAGCTCTTGGGTTGTATGTGAATGCAATTGAACTGGACAGCTTGCCGTCATACAGCAGCAACTTGTGATGTTCTGCAAGAAAGAGGTCACTTTCCGCCTTGAATTTAAATGTGCCCTGGATATAAAAAGAAAAGAATTTCAGAAGAGTGAATAATATGTTTTTAATATAAGCAACAGTGTGCAGATTTGTATGCATTTCATATTACAGGTCACATAAGGAAAGTAAGAAAAATGTAATCTGCCTTTAAAATTGTGAAAAAAAAATTAAAGTACAAGAAAACAAATTAATTATGTAAAATGTGGTAACCCATCAACATCTGTTATTGTTAACCACTAGGATGTGGTAGCCTTGGATATGATCAGTGGGGGTCCAACCACAGAGCACCCTGCCAATATGGAGTGTGAAAAGATCGAGATTTCTTTGGAGTTTCCAACATACCCTCCCCACAAACAAGAACGCAAAGAAGGGAGGAATCTACACCAGCTTAGATATACTACACTCCTCTGAAGACACAGAGGGGAAGCTGCCTATGTTTGCAGCAACAGAGCACCCAGCTTGCAGCACAACCATGCCACTGCTCTAATGGGTCAATTATCAGGAGACAGCCAACAGGCAAGATGGACGCTGTGAAGAGGCATTCTCCTAAATACGGAGCATGAAACAACTCCTTTAACTCTTTAGGATGTAGTAGATGTAATAATTATATTTACAAATACCTCCAATTAGAAATGTAGTCTAGTTTCTCTGATTTGCTAGGTCTCTTTCAACGCGTACATGCATTGCAGAACTTTAGGTATCCATGGTTATGACGACTGATATAGTGACCGTTAATTAGCTAGTGGTCATAACCATGGACAAGGTCCTACAATACTTGCACATGAAGAAAGACATCACGAATCAGAGAAAATATACATTTCTAATTGGAGGTATTTGCTAATATATTACACCTACTACATATTGGATGGGATCTTGGAGAGGAGGTTACTTCTTTAAGTTAATGGAACATGATAACTATTCCCAACTGAATGTTTTATTATAAAGAACATTACCTTGTATGAAGGACCAAGCTGATATATTGCAAATATCTGAGCAGCATTGAGGGCTTCACTGAAGAGATAGACAGAAGCCATTTGACCACAAAACACCCTGTTAGCATCCGCCGTTTCAGATGAACCCAAAAAACACTTGTCAAAAGTCTGAAAAGGGGAAAAAAAAAAAAACAAATGTAAGAATGAAAACAGTACTTGAACTAACCAAAAATATGACCTGCAGACAAGACTGGAGCAACTGAGCGAAAGATTGATCTGCGCCACGAAAGTGAACCCGTGGGAAAGTTAAAGTGTTTTTCTCAAGATCATTAATAGGTATAATTGTAAAGTGCTTGTAAACACAACACAATATACCTAATAAAAATCTTCTCCCTTCTAAAAAACATAGGGATTTCTAACTAGTTTATTGCTTGTTGCCTAGGTTACTGGCCACTGCTGCAGTCTACTAAAGGTACCTGCCTAGTCTCTTAAGCGTGGAGTGCAGCGCTTACAAGCTGAAGCTAGCCAGATCGCTGGATCCGGCCAGCTTCAATGCAACTGCACTGCTCCAAATGCTTAGATATATACAAAGACAGAAGAAGAAACACCTAAAAGATTCTGAGTAATGGATAGTATATACGATAAGTGCATATGCTACATCTTATAGGTGTATATATGGACACAATTGGAAACCATTCGGACTAAATTGAAACTTCCAAAAAACGAGATGTGGTCCGAGCATGCATTGAAATAGTGGAACAGATATTAGGTAAAAAATTGCCTTTATTGTGAAAATATAGGGCATGTGGTGGCATAGAAGGCGCTCACAAATTGAAATTACATAAAGAGCAATAAATAAATAAAAAACTGTATAAAATCACCCAAGGTAATACAAAGAAAAAGTGCAAGGTGCTAGCAGAAGGAGGAATAGCAGGAGTTACACAAGAATAATAGGTAGGTAGTTTATACACACAGTATAAACATATATTCCAGATGTACTGGAATTTACTAATGTGTAAGCGAAGAAATGTTCAATATATTAAGGGAAACCACTCACATCGCTGGTATTAACAAGCCAGGTTATCTCTCCATATGAAGCCAGTTCCCCATTGACAAAGCATCGCAGTTCACTGTTCTTCCATCTATTGTAAATGTGGACAATTGACACCATGTACCACTGAAAGATAAAAAAGGAAAATACAGAACAGAGTGAGCACAAATGCAACTGATATATAAAAAGAATCCAGAAAATGTAAGACATAATAGCTGCAAAAAAATAAATAAAATAAATACAATTGGAGACTCTAAAACTACAATCTACACCTGTGTCATCACCTGCATGTAACTGTATGGGAATGTTTAGGGAATGTTTTATCACATGCCTGGCACGCTATGCAACTTTGAATTGAGGCACATAGAAGTACGGTACTAGCTTAATATTTCCTAGAAGCACCATGATGTTTAAAAAATAATTTAACTAGCAATTTTTTTTTTTACAAAAACATGTTTAAAAGAAGATAGGGGTAGAGAAAGTCAGCTATTAGACTTGTTGTTCCTGCTTTGGTGACTGTTCAGTAAATTCTATATTGTTCAGTAGAACAAGTGGTCTGTATGAGAGTGCAGGAGCAGCATTTCCAAAGAGATGTAGTGCGAAGGTAGAAATGTGGCCTCTTCATTCATATTAGCGAGGTTCCCGGAGGTAGGACACGGTCATAGGTTATTGGCTATGCCATCATCTGTTTCCAGTTTCAGAAAACCCTGCCCCCAGGAGCACTTTGTTTCAAGAAGGCAAACTATTCAGAGCCGGGTCCCTGCCGCAGCTCCCAGTGTATGTTATTAACTGCAGAGCTGACATCGCAAGAACAGCCCCGCAGCCAAACAGCCCCGCAGCCAAACAGCCCCGCAGCCAAACAGCCAAACAGCCCGCTCAGCAGCTCAGAGGATTGTGCAGTCTACTCTAGCAGAAACTATGAGCCCACTGATTGAATGCAGCAGTGTAGATGTGCCATCAGTGCTGCAGACAATAACAGACACCAGGTGCAACTGTGGAGGTTCAATGCTGGACCTAGTGAGGGTGAGTAAAGTTCAGTTTGTTTTTTTAACAGGAAAACCCAATTTGTGTGAGAACAAGCCTTTAAAATGTAGACATTAGATAACAGTTTACCAAATGCTTGCTTTGCTTACAAAAATTTCTCCCAAGCCCTTCATACATGTGCTCTCATCGGGAAGAGAGGAGTTTGCGTCTGTAGAAAGTGGCTTCTAACTCAGGGAAATAAAAGATCAGACAAACTGAAATTATAAAGCCCTGATTCCAATCTGTGCCCTCACACCAGGAACATTTCCCAATGCATCGTCAGACGTGTTGCTCATAGTCCTAATGTCAGCAAACAAGGAGATAGGAAACCAAAAACTAAACAGACAGGTATACGAAAAATCAATAACCAACACACGTCACACCTTCTGAGGCTTGAAATCGTACTTCACGCAGTGCTGGAAACCTTTTCCTTTGGACTTTATGGATGTGATTATTAAGCAACCGCCAACAAAATGAGCAGAATAACCAAGTCCTTTGTTGGTTCTAAAACTTAAGAAAAATACATATACATATTAGAAGTCAACATAAAACATATCACAATTTATACAGCACGGTAAACTCTTAGGGCACAATTCTTTATAGCATTTGTGCCTATTAAGGTCTAATTTTTACTGTTTTGAAGCAACTTTCTTTTGCACAAACTTTTCTTTCACATTGCACCTATTTTGAAGCCTAGTCTCTTTTTGTTCATCTGTTTTTCTCTGTCGGCCATTGTGGATGCTGTTTTCGTAATGTAAATGTTTGCGACAGATTCATCATTTTTAACTTTTTAAACAAGGCACAATATTTTTGTTCAAATGTACCAAAATCCCTTCCTCCTAGAGTTATTCTTTGTAGGCCTGAAATTTAGGTGCAAATGTTAGACCTGTGCGGAACATTTTCACAGATCATGCGACTTTGTCCTCTAATAAAAAAAAGGAGCATTAAGGTAAAAGACAAAAATAAAAAGCATTGACATTGTGCAAAATTCATGATCCCGCATACGCCATTCTGAAGAATTCGGCGCCAATAATGACATCAAATGACAAAATAGAAAAGCAAATCAAAAAGTAAATGAGGAATCCGACCGTTGTCTTCTGTCCTAGAACTGTAATCCCATTTTACCATGGCCACGATTCATCTTTTGCAGGGTTTTGGGGGTTTTTACGCACTTTACTTTTTTGTCTAGTGGTATTAGTTATTCTTAGAGCCAATTAAAAAACAAAATGGTGTACTCGATTCATTAATTTGGTGCAAAGCCAAAAATGGGCTTTCTTACGGTCTTGGACTTGTTTGATGCCAAAAGTCACAAACACCACAAAAATGTTGCCAAAATACTGGCGAACTCAAAAATACACCAAGGGGAACTGGAGTTAAGTTGCACCAAATTTTGGGAGCACATACAAAATAGACTACAAAAAAGGTGTAAATAAAATATTAAATTGGGTGCAAGCAAATTAAATGCACAAAACTGAATGAAAAACAGATGCCAAGGCAATAATGAATAGGGGCCCAGGTCTAACTGAACTGTGACAGCTTACTCCTAAAAAAAAAAAAAAAAAAAAGGGAAATTTCAGCGCATTTTTGTGTTGCAAACTTTTTGTTATTAAGCCCATCTTACCACATTTTAATAGGTGGTGGCACATCACATCCATAGAAACTTTCTATAAATTACACCAGAAGTTTCTATTGCACCTTCGTGTACAAACACTAGCATATTAGATGATGTGCCCTTCTCAAACAGAAGTGCTCACACGTACCAATATAAATAGGGTTTTGCCTTGTCCACGTTGATGTTGTTTATCGGATCCATTCTTATCCAAGTGTGAAAAGTGAAGCCATTCTGATATGGCCATTTGGCTATTGGCGGTAAGGCAATGGCCTACAGTTCAAAAAGAAAGTCAGCATGTAATAAACAATCTCATGTTATTTTACGGCGTGTGCCAATGCGCAGACCTCCACGTTTCCGTCATCATAAACTACCACAGAGCAAAGAAAACACAAAATGGACATTTTAGTATTTTTCTAAGACAAATATTACAATCACGCACTTTTATATGCCTGAAATTTTCCTATGGATAAAAGTTTAACGTTTCCATTAACGTAAACAAATCTCTTATGACAAAGTGATAAAAAAATGACAATGAATAAAATGATTAAAAGAAACCTTCGCAAATGTGTCATTAGCATATCAGACACTTCCCTGCCGTATTATAGTGACACAAGTTTTATTTTTCACTTTCAAAATCTGCCGAGATTCTCTTCTCCGAGAGATAAAGTGAGCAGGATCTGAATGGCAAAGTGGAGCCTTGGGCTCCCATCTGGTAGGGTTTGTCCAAAGAATACAATGGGTGAATCGATTCACTTTATTATTTTTTTCCCATCAACTCAACAAAAAGTAAATCGGGCACAAATTTACTTAACTTCCAACCAGAAGTCTGAGCTTTACCTCATGCTGAGTATTGTTTTTAATCAGCCACGTAATCATTCTTATGCTTGTTTATGTAGTCATATTCCACAACCCTCCTAATGCAGGACAATGCCAGACCTCATGTGGCTGGAGTGTGTCAGCAGTTCCTGCAAGATGAAGGCATTGAAGCAATGGACTGGCCCGCCCGTTCCCCAGACCGGAATCCGATTGAACACATCTGGGACATCATGTCTCGCACCATCCACTAACGTCACGTTGCAACAGACTGTCCAGGAGTTGGCGGATGCTTTAGTCCAGGTCTGGGAGGAGATCCCTCAGGAGACCATCCGCCACCTCATCAGGAGCATACCCAGGCATTGTAGGGATGTCATACAGGCACGTGGAGGCCACACACACTATTGAGCATCATTTCCTTGTCTTGAGGCATTTCCACTGAAGTTGGATCAGCCTGTAATTTGATTTTCCACTTTGATTTTGACCATCATTTTAACTCCAGCCCTCTGTGGGATATTAGTTGTGTTTTACGTTGATAATTTTTAGGTTTTATTCTTCTCAATACATTCCACTATGTAATGAATAAAGATTTGCAACTGAAATATTTCATTCAGTGATATCTAGGATGTGGGATTTTAGTGTTCCCTTTATTTTTTTGAGCAGTGTATATTGCAATCAAATTACTTTATATAGATAAAACATTTCATATGATCGCCTCTTACTTACTGCGGCACTCTTTCCAGGAAAGTTGAAAAAGGCATCGGGGCCTGTCTTTTGAGGCATGTGCTTTAACACAGACAACAGCTTAACTGCATGAGGAGGCTACAAAAAATTAAAAAAAAATTAAAAATTAAAGATGTGAGAGATTTTACACCAAACCAAAATACTAGAGAAACAAAAAAATATGCCATATACAGATAAAAAAAACAAAAAAAAAAAACAAAATTAAGAAACTACGCGACCTTTTTTGCAATAACCATCTAATAGCAGATACATAGCATAGAGGAAAAAGATGTTCAAAAGGGAAATGAACTACATACATTATAAAATAAATGGCAGCAGCCAATGTGCCTAGAGTTGGAAGATGAATATTGCTCTCTAGAGAGCCAGGCGCCAAGCGCAGAGAAGCGATAATTATTTTTGCCATATTATCTAGTAAATTATGTGGGCAAGCTGGAAAATGCAGCTACCTAGGAAACCAGGTCACCCAGGAGAAAGGTTCTTTTTTCTATACCCAGTAGCAGGACAGAGTAGACAACCCTACTTAAAGTTAATACTCAAGATCCTGAGAAGCCAAGACAATTGCACAATACATCATTTATTTAGTCACAAGTAGTAGGCGGCTGATTATTTTCATTTAAAGTCTGAAAAATATAAGAGGTTTTCATGAAATGACCTATAAAATTTCTAAAGAGAAAGAGAAAAACTGGCAAAAAGGAAGATGTCAGTTTGGAGATGTATGAAAAGGTGGTAAAAATTATGCTGCACTCCATATACAGGTCCTTCTCAAAAAATTAGCATATAGTGTTAAATTTCATTATTTACCATAATGTAATGATTACAATTAAACTTTCATATATTATAGATTCATTATCCACCAACTGAAATTTGTCAGGTCTTTTATTGTTTTAATACTGATGATTTTGGCATACAACTCCTGATAACCCAAAAAACCTGTCTCAATAAATTAGCATATTTCACCCATCCAATCAAATAAAAGTGTTTTTTAATAACAAACAAAAAAACCAACAAATAATAATGTTCAGTTATGCACTCAATACTTGGTCGGGAATCCTTTGGCAGAAATGACTGCTTCAATGCGGCGTGGCATGGAGGCAATCAGCTTGTGACACTGCTGAGATGTTATGGAGGCCCAGGATGCTTCAATAGCGGCCTTAAGCTCATCCAGAGTGTTGGGTCTTGCGTCTCTCAACTTTCTCTTCACAATATCCCACAGATTCTCTATGGGGTTCAGGTCAGGAGAGTTGGCAGGCCAATTGAGCACAGTAATACCATGGTCAGTAAACCATTTACCAGTGGTTTTGGCACTGTGAGCAGGTGCCAGGTCGTGCTGAAAAATGAAATCTTCATCTCCATAAAGCATTTCAGCCGATGGAAGCATGAAGTGCTCCAAAATCTCCTGATAGCTAGCTGCATTGACCCTGCCCTTGATGAAACACAGTGGACCAACACCAGCAGCTGACATGGCACCCCACACCATCACTGACTGTGGGTACTTGACACTGGACTTCAGGCATTTTGGCATTTCCTTCTCCCCAGTCTTCCTCCAGACTGGCACCTTGATTTCCGAATGACATGCAAAATTTGCTTTCATCAGAAAAAAGTACTTGGGACCACTTAGCAACAGTCCAGTGCTGCTTCTCTGTAGCCCAGGTCAGGCGCCTCTGCCGCTGTTTATGGTTCAAAAGTGGCTTTACCTGGGGAATGCGGCACCTGTAGCCCATTTCCTGCACACGCCTGTGCACGGTGGCTCTGGATGTTTCCACACCAGACTCAGTCCACTGCTTCCTCAGGTTCCCCAAGGTCTGGAATCGGTCCTTCTCCACAATCTTCCTCAGGGTCCGGTCTCCTCTTCTCGTTGTACAGCGTTTTCTGCCACATTGTTTCATTCCAACAGACTTGGGGTATGTTCACACGTTCCTGATTTCCATCCTTTTTTTTTCAGGACTGTTTTTTAAAAAACTGCAGCTCTTGGCAGAAAACGCAGGTCTTTTTTTGGTCCTTTTTTTGTCCTTTTTTGATGCGTTTTTTGATCCTTTTTTTAATCCTTTTTTTGATCCTTTTTTATGCAGTTTTCTATGCAGTTAAAATGGCTGAAAATACCCTAACCCTACCCCTAACCGTACCCCTACCCCTATTCTAACCTTAGTGGAAAAAAAAAAAATTCTTAATTTTTTTTTTATTGTCCCTACCTATGGGGGTGACAAAGGGGGGGAGGGTGTCATTTACTATTTTTTTTTATTTTGATCACTGAGATATAACCTCTCAGTGATCAAAATGCACTTTGGAACGAATCTGCCGGCCGGCAGATTCGGCGGGCGCACTGCGCATGCGCCCGCCATTTTGCAAGATGGCGGCGCCCAGGGAGAAGACGGCCGGACGGACACCGGGTAAGTATAAGGGGGGGAGATTAGGGCACGGGGGGGGGGGGGCATCGGAGCACGGGGCGGTGGGATTGGAGCACGGGGGGGCGGGATCGGAGCATAGGGGGGCAGCCACACTCCGCCCACGCACTTCCGCCCGCTTCCCCGCACTTCCTGCTGCAGCGGTTCGGCACCACAAACCGCAGTAAAACCCGCAGATATTTTTTTCATCTGCGGGTTTTATTGCGGGTTTGACTTCACAATGGAGGTCAATGGGTGCAGAACCGCTGCGGCTCCGAAAAAAGAAGTGACATGGTACTTTTTTCCCGCAGCTATTCAGCGCGTTTTTGTTTTTTTTTATTTTCCGCATTGTGGGCACAGCAGTTCCTGTTTTCCATAGGGTACAATGTAATGTACCCTGCATGGAAAACAGCTGCGGACCCGCAGCGGGAAAATCGCGGCAATTCCGCATGAAAAAAAGGATCGTGTGAACATGGCCTTACCATTGAGGTGCCTTGATACAGCACTCTGGGAACAGCCTATTTGTTGAGAAATTTCTTTCTGGGTCTTAAGGTACCTTCACACATAACGATATTGTTAACGATATCGTTGCTATTTGTGACGTAGCAACGATATCGTTAATGAAATCGTTATGTGTGACAGCGACCAACGATCAGGCCCCTGCTGGGAGATCGTTGGTCGCTGAATAAAGTCCAGAACTTTATTTCGTCGCTGGACTCCCTGGAGACATCGCTGGATCGGCGTGTGTGACACCGATCCAGCGATGTCTTCACTGGTAACCAGGGTAAACATCGGGTAACTAAGCGCAGGGCCGCGCTTAGTAACCCGATGTTTACCCTGGTTACCATGCTAAAAGTAAAAAAAAAAAAACAAACACTACATACTTGCCTACCGCTGTCTGTCCTCCAGCGCTGTGCTCTGCTTTCCTCCTGTACTGGCTGTGAGCCGGAAAGCAGAGCGGTGACGTCACCGCTCTGCTTTCCGGCTCACAGACAGTACAGGAGGAGAGCAGAGAAGCAGAGCGCACCGCTGGAGGACAGACGGCTGTAGGTAAGTATGTAGTGTTTGTTTTTTTTTAATTTTAGCATGGTAACCAGGGTAAACATCGGGTTACTAAGCGCGGCCCTGCGCTTAGTTACCCGATGTTTACCCTGGTTACCGGCATCGTTGGTCGCTGGAGAGCGGTCTGTGTGACAGCTCTCCAGCGACCAAACAGCGACGCTGCAGCGATCCGGATCATTGTCGTTATCGCTGCAGCATCGCTTAATGTGAAGGGGCCTTTACCCTCTTGCTTGAGGGTGTCAATGATGGCCTTCTTGACATCTGTCAGGTCGCTAGTCTTAAGGTACTGTCACACTAGACGATATCGCTAGCGATCCGTGACGTTGCAGCATCCTCGCTAGCGATATCGTCCAGTGTGACAGGCAGCAGCGATCAGGCCCCTGCTGGGAGATCGCTGGTCGGGGAAGAAAGTCCAGAACTTTATTTCGTCGCTGGACTCCCCGTAGACATCGCTGAATCGGCGTGTGTGACACCGATTCAGCGATGTCTTTGCTGGTAACCAGGGTAAACATCGGGTAACTAAGCGCAGGGCCGCGCTTAGTAACCCGATGTTTACCCTGGTTACCATCCTAAAAGTAAAAAAACAAACACTACATAATTACCTACAGCCGTCTGTCCTCCAGCGCTGCGCTCTGCTCTCCTCCTGTACTGGCTGTGAGCGTCGGTCAGCCGGAATGCAGAGCGGTGACGTCACCGCTCTGCTTTCTGGCTGCCCGGCGCTCACAGCCAGACCAGAGAAGCAGAGCGCCGAGGACAGACAGCGGTAGGTAAGTATGTAGCGTTTGTTTTTTTACTTTTTAGGATGGTAACCAGGGTAAACATCGGGTTACTAAGCGCGGCCCTGCGCTTAGTTACCCGATGTTTACCCTGGTTACCGGGGACCTCGGGATCGTTGGTCGCTGGAGAGCTGTCTGTGTGACAGCTCTCCAGCGACCAAACAGCGACGCTGCAGCGATCCGGATCGTTGTCGGTATCGCTGCAGCGTCGCTATGTGTGACGGTACCTTAACCCATGATGGGGGTTTTGAGTAATGAACCAGGCAGGGAGTTTATAAAAGCCTCAGGTATCTTTTGCATGTGTTTAGAGTTAATTAGTTGATTCAGAAGATTAGGGTAATAGGTCGTTTAGAGAACCTTTTCTTGATATGCTAATTTATTGAGACAGGTTTTTTGGGTTATCAGGAGTTGTATGCCAAAATCATCAGTATTAAAACAATAAGAGACCTGACAAATTTCAGTTGGTGGATAATGAATCTATAATATATGAAAGTTTAATTGTAATCATTACATTATGGTAAATAATGAAATTTAACACTATATGCTAATTTTTTTAGAAGGACCTGTATATGCCATAGGCTGCAACTTCTTTTACTACCGATCTCACAGACCGCTCTCCAGCGACCAACGATCCCGAGGTCCCCGGTAACCAGGGTAAACATCGGGTAACTAAGCGAAGGGCCGCGCTTAGTAACCCGATGTTTACCCTGGTTACCAGCGTAAAAAAACAAACAGTACATACTTACATTCAGCTGTCTGTCCCTTGCCGTCTGCTTCCTGCACTGACTGCTGGCCGTAAAGTGAAAGCACAGCACAGCCACAGCGGTGAGTCACCGCTGTGTGACTCACCGCTGTGCTGTGCTTTCACTTTCACTTTACGGCCAGCAGTCAGTGCAGGAAGCAGACGGCAAGGGACAGACAGCTGAATGTAAGTATGTAGTGTTTGTTTTTTTACGATGGTAACCAGGGTAAACATCGGGTTACTAAGCGCGGCCCTGCGCTTAGTTACCCGATGTTTACCCTGGTTACCAGTGAAGACATCGCTGAATCGGTGTCACACACACCGATTCAGCGATGTCTGCGGGGAGTCCAGCGACGAAATAAAGTTCTGGACTTTCTTCCCCGACCAGCGACAGCACAGCAGGGGCCTGATCGCTGCTGCCTGTCACACTGGACGATATCGCTAGCGAGGACGCTGCAACGTCACGGATCGCTAGCGATATCGTCTAGTGTGACGGGGCCTTTACTCATTAAGAGCCATGCGTCCCCTAACCCCCGACATATGACTTACAGTTGCATCATATGTCATGATTGACGTAAGCTCAGAAACTGAGTGCGCATGATACTTGGGGCAGATGATGGCTGTGATATTCAGCCATCATCTGCCACACATGCAGAGGAGAAAGAGGGGTAAATATCACTTAAAAGAACTAAGTAAATATCCCTTAAAAGGGAATCAGTGAGAAAGTTTTCGCTATTGTAGTCTGAGAATATGATATAAGGACATAGACCCCGATTCCTGTGATGTGTCTGGGCTATACGGTTTTAACAAAATCAGCGCTTTATCAGCAGGATTATCCGTACAAAACTAGCTGACTTGTGCCATGTAGTCACCTTGCTCTGTAAAACTCAACCCCCCATCATTCATTGGCAGCATTCTGCCTATGCAGAGTGAACACAGAAAGCTGTCAATCAGTGGTGTGGGCGGGGTTATACAGAGCTCAGCATTAGAGTATGGTTAATCTGCAGCAGAGAAAACAGTAATTTAATCAAAATGACAGCAAGCAGCCTAGTAAGTGATACAGATCTCTGCCCCTTCATTATGCTGCTCTCATATTACACCGCAAAATATATGCGGATGGTTCTGTTCACATGGACGTAAGCTCTTGTTGCACCCACAAAATGTAGGCTTAACCCCCCAATCACCTGGCTGGTATGTCGTGGTATGGCTACAGATTGGCATATATAAATATACAAGTCAGCCACTCCTCAATGTATATCTCTGTAATTTAGGCAAATTAGAATACCTCATTAATAAGAGAAGAGATTATTATTCCACCAATAACCAGCTACAGCTTGCTGTAAGACATTTCTCTTACCCAATGCCCCTTTTCTCCCTGAAGTTTACTGAAAAACAGCTTTAGTTCGCGGACCGTGATGCTGTAGCTCGCTAGCACCCCCAACATGTCCACCAGCAGATCTGCAACAGAAGGAACAAGGCAGGAAAGGCTCACAAGGGAAACGAGAACAAGAGAACTAAACTTTTGGGGAGGAAGTGAAATGTGTTTTGGGGATATAAAGAATGTACAGTAATTCTAAATAAAAAAAATGAACGTCATCTCCATTGTAGAGAAATATGGAGCCGTACAAACAATCATACAATACAAAGAGGCTACATTTTTTCTTCGTGTTTATTTAAAAATGGAGAATGTAAAAAGAATTTTATATATAACTATCGAATACTACTAAATAAAGATTCCAGCAGTGACACCCCCCCCCCCACTGAGCATGTATTACGCTCCAAATTATTTTTCACTCAAAAATATGGAATTATACTAAAAATGAGGAAACGTACCTAGTGGCCAATTATTAAGCACCACTGGCAGATTCCAGTTACAGCGCTGATCCAGGTTTTGAAGGTTTCAATGTTTTGTTTTTTTAAAGTACAGCGACGACAAAAATCACTAGAACTTCTCTGATCCTTGGCATTAAGGAACCACACATTTAATTAAAGGGATTGTGTAGTATTTGAACAACCCCTTTTGGATCCCAATGTCTTTTCCCCAGTAAATTAACACTCATCACTTCCAGTGCCATTCCAGCTATGTCCACATTGGCACTTACTTGACATTGGCCGCAGGGATTGTGTAACAATCAGCGCTGGCTTCACTATCCTCTTCTATGAATGTAATTAACATCTATAAGAAGTGCTGCAGCTGCGGCTCTTATTCCTCTGGGGGTGTTGATTTGTTTAAAGGAAAAAGAGGGGAGAGTGAAGCCAGCACTGATTGACCACAGTGATCAAGTGACAATGTCCAGTTAGCTCCAGAAGAGCCAGTGGCGGCACTGCTGGAACAGCGACAGCAACGGAGAGTACAGGTGTTATTGGGTGTCATTTTGGCTGAGCAGTTTATTAGAGCCAGGCATAAATCAGCATAGGTTTCCATAGAGGTACGATACCGGTCTCATTAATCTAGGAAGTGTTTCTTTATTACGAGTGCATAGGGTGGACATATTAAAGGGAATCTGTCACCCCAAAAATCGTATATGAGCCAAGGCCACTGGCATCAGGGGCTTATCTACAGCAATACAGAATGCTGTAGATAAGCCTCGATGTAAGCTGAAAGGTAAGAAAAACAGGTTATATTATACTCACCCAGGGGCGTTCCTGCTGCGGTTCGAGTCAGATGGGCGTCACAGTCCAGGTCCGTTGCCTCCCATCTTCATTTGATGACCTCTTCTTGTCATCCTGCCACGGCTCCGGCGCAAGCGTACTTTGTCTACACTACTGAGGGCATAGCAAAGTACTGAAGTGCGAAGGCGCCGGGAAAGGTCAGAGAGGCTCAGCGCCTGCGCACTGCAGTACTTTGCTCTGTCCTCAATAGGGTAGAGAAAGTACGCCTGCGCTGGAGCCGCGACAGGAAGACAAGAAGAGGTCATCATCGTATTAAGATGGGAGGAGACGGACCCGGACCGTGACACCCATCAGACTCGAACCGCAGCAGGACCGCCCCTGGGTGAGTATAATATAACCCGTTTGTCTTACCTTTCAGGTCACATCGGGGCTTATCTACAGCATTACAGAATGCATTACAGAATGCTGTAGATAAGCCACTGATGCCGGTGGCCTTAGCTCATATACGATGTTTGGGGTGACAGATTCCCTTTAAAGCATCACCCTACATCTATGTATGCCCTCAATTACATCAGGAGATGCTTTGTTGATTGATTGCTGTATTACAAAAATATTTTGCTTTAGAAGCGTTATTTCTAGGGGAGAATCTCTGTATTACGTGGTTCTATAGTACCTACGGCTCCGTAGGCACCCCACTTGCCATCAATTATTACCTGCAATCATGCCATCGACCTTGTCAATTCTGTTCAAAACAAGTTCAACCAAGCCAACTTCAGTACAGATGAGAAGATTGCGAATGCTTTTCTTCAGGATGGCAGTAAAGATGCTCCAGATTTCTGCTTGGCAGGTGACATCACATTTGTCCAGCAGCTCAACCATACAAATAATGCTGTCTCCCTCTTGAATGATGAAATTCATCTCCAGGTCAAACTGCCCTCCGACAAGCTGCAAATACAATGGGAAAAGTATTGTTCATACTAAACAAAATGAACAAATTACACCACTTTGTGACATGAATGAGGTGGCCTTTTGCCAGAAGATGGTGTAAAGACAATCACTAAGATTCCTAACATGCGGCGCCAAACTATGTATTTATTTTTAAAAACTCCATACCACAATCTAGTATAGAACAGAGGCTTGATACGCAGGCAAACCCCGGAAACTAATGAGTGATAATGCACAATCTGCATAACACCTTGTAGAGAGTCATGTGGGAACCGACCGCGCAGTTGCATCATATGTCTCATTCGCCGACGACGGGTTACACAACCTCAGGATAGAAACAGACAATTATCAGATAAGATCTCACTGGAAGACATCATTCTGGCTCCATAGGAAAACCTTTCAGAGGGACAATATGGACATTGTCTGCTGAACCACAATATATATATATATATATATATATATATATATATATATATATATATATATATATATATATATATATATATATATATATATATATATATATATATATATTTATTTTATTTTTTATTTTTTTCTTTAAATCGTTACTGAATATATATGTAGAATTCTGTTATATTTAACTCCAAGCGAAAATGCTAATTAATATCTGCAGCCGTTAACAGATCAGCCCCAGGTGCATTAAATGTCTACAGAATTATATCAGAAACATTGTAAATTAAAAAAATAAAACACAACACTAAAGGCAGCTTGCCCTTCTTATTTACCAAAGATTAGATTCCTCAGTGGCCAACAGCCTAAACCACAAATAAAACTACCCTGTAAAATAAGCAATTTGCTTTAGAACAGTTGTATAAAGGCCACAAAAAAAAAAAAAAAAATTATGACGAAAGTAATACAATATGGTCCTGTATAATGAGAACAGAAGTGCTACAATCTATGCACAGCCGTTCAGCACTGCAGCAACAATTCCAATTTGTGCAACTTTTCTGCACAGCTTCAACAACAACTATCAAGAGAATGCATAAAACTTTTTTCATTCCGTGCTCAATTAGTTCATGAAACTCAATAACGTCGACATACATTAACCTGCTTGAAAGAAAAATTGTCATTTTAAGCCATAGCATAGTCACAATGCAGAGTTCATTTTAAATTCGTAAAAAAAATAATAATAATAATAATAAATAATAAAAGATGCAGTTTGATTGGTTGCTATGAGAAAAAAAAAAAAAGTACAAAAAAAGTAAATCAAATCTATTGTGAAAGATGTCACGGTTTAAGTCACACCTGTTAATCTCCATCTTACAAGTCTATAGACGCTTAACTCACAGGCTGAGTTTTGTTTTTTTTTTTGTTTTTTTTACCTAGACATACAATAAAATTTGTAATTTTTATTTACTAGGTGCTGGACATTTTCCTTAATTCATCTTTACTGTATGCATCGCTTGGGGGTTTATAAGCCAGAGTCATGCATCCCTGCTCTGAATGCTAGTGAGGCCTCTTTCACACTTCAGTTGTTTGGCGTCAGTCACCTCCGACATAGTGACGGATCCGTCACAATTGTTGAGAAAACGGTTCTAACGGATCCGGTTTTTTGACGGATCCGTTACTTGGGGGTTGTCTGGGAAAAGTATCTACTTTTTGGAGCATGCGCAATTGAAAAAAACGGATTGGGGCGACGGATCCGTCGAAATGACAGTTACGACAGATCCATCACCCATAGGTGGCCATTCTATGGAATGGCGGACGCGACAAATCCGTCGCGATCCGCCATTTCGGCGTTGACAAAAAAACGTTTCAATGTCCGTCTATGTCCAGAAAACGTCCGCCAAATTTCGACGGAACCGTCGCATGGCAGATGGAACGGACGACCATCCGTCACAATCCGTCGCTAATGCAAGTCTATGGGAAAATAACGGATCCATAAAAAAAAAATTGACGGATCCGTTATTTGAGGAAAATGGCGGTTTTAGACGGACGCCAAACAACTGAAGTGTGAAAGAGGCCTTAGCCGTGCTACAGAATGTGAGAAGGGTGAACGGTGCTACAGCAAGAGGTGCAAAATATGAGAAGGGCAAACCGTACTACAGCAAGAGGTGTAAAATATGAGAAGGGCAAACCGTGCTACAGCAAGAGGTGTAAAATATGAGAAGGGCAAACCGTGCTACAGCAAGAGGTGTAAAATATGAGAAGGGCAAACCGTACTACAGCAAGAGGTGTAAAATATGAGAAGGGTGAGCCATGCTACAGCAAGAGGTGTAAAATGTGAGAAGGGTGAACGGTGCTACAGCAAGAGGTGTAAAATATGAGAAGGGTGAACCGTGCTACAGCAAGAGGTGTAAAATATGAGAAGGGCAAACCGTACTACAGCAAGAGGTGTAAAATATGAGAAGGGTGAGCCATGCTACAGCAAGAGGTGTAAAATATGAGAAGGGTGAACCGTGCTACAGCAAGAGGTGTAAAATATGAGAAGGGTGAACCGTACTACAGCAAGAGGTGTAAAATATGAGAAGGGCAAACCGTACTACAGCAAGAGGTGTAAAATATGAGAAGGGTGAGCCATGCTACAGCAAGAGGTGTAAAATATGAGAAGGGTGAACCGTGCTACAGCAAGAGGTGTAAAATATGAGAAGGGTGAACCGTGCTACAGCAAGAGGTGTAAAATGTGAGAAGGGTGAGCCATGCTACAGCAAGAGGTGTAAAATATGAGAAGGGTGAATCGTGCTACAGCAAGAGGCATAGGATACGTTAAGGCTGAATAATACTACATCATGAGGCATAGAATGCGAGAAGAGTTAACTGCGCTACAGCAAAAACAGGATTTTTGGTTGCTTACCGTAAAATCTGTTTCTTGAAGCCTCCATTGGGGGACACAGGAACCATGGGTGTATGCTGCTGCCACTAGGAGGCTGACATGCAAATAAAAGTTAGCTCCTCCTCTGCAGTGTACACCCCACCGACTGGCATTATACTCTTCAGTTAGTGAGAAAGCAGTAGGAGAAAAGAAAAAGGTTGAAAAACCATAACCACAAACTTGAGAACTGTAAACGTGAGAACAGTCATAGAACAGATAACAACAGAAACATTGGGAGGGAGCTGTGTCCCCCAATGGAGGCTTCAAGAAACAAATTTTACGGTAAGCAACCAAAAATCCTGTTTTCTTTATCGCCTCTCATTGGGGGACACAGGAACCATGGGACGTCCCAAAGCAGTCCCTAGGGCGGGAAAAAACAGACTTCCATCAGGCCAGAGGACTCACTACTGCCGCCTGCAGGATCCTTCTGCCTAGGCCGGCGTCCGCCGAAGTGTAGGTATGGACCTTGTAAAATTTGGCGAACGTGTGGATGGAAGACCAAGTTGCCGCTTTGCAAAGCTGTAGGGCGGAAGCCCTGTGGTGCACCGCCCAGGAGGCGCCGACTGCCCGGGTAGAGTGAGCCTTAATCCCAGGAGGGGGCACTCTGTTCTTGACCCGGTAAGCCTCCAAAATTGCCATTCTGATCCAGCGAGCAATAGTCGCTTTAGAAGCCGGTTGGCCTCTGCTCGTGCCATCAGGAATGACGAAAAAAGAATCAGTCTTCCGGAAAGTGGACGTTCTGTCCAGATAGATCCTCACTGCCCTGACGAGGTCCAGCTTGTTCAACGATCGCTCCAGAGGATGAGTCGGAGCTGAACAAAAGGAAGGTAGAACAATGTAGAACAATGTCCTCGTTGAGGTGGAAGGTGGAAACCACCTTAGGAAGTAAAGAAGGTGGAGGCCGGAAGACCACCTTGTCCTGGTGAATGACCAAAAAACGGAGGACGGCAAGACAGGGCCGCCAACTCGGAAACGCGGCGAATAGACTTGATGGCCACAAGAAAGGTCACCTTCCAAGATAGAACAGATAGAGGAATCTCCCTAAGAGGTTCAAAGGGGGAAACCCTCAGAACGTCCAGTACCAGGTTTAAGTCCCATGCGTCCACAGGGGCTCTGTACGGTGGAACAGCGTGGGCTACTCCTTGAAAGAAGGTCTTAACCTGTGGCCGAGAGGCCAAGCTCTTCTGAAAGAGGATGGCAAGCGCAGAAACCTGGCCCTTTAGGGAGCTAAGAGCCAGGCCCGAATCCAGTCCTGCCTGAAGGAAGGCCAAAAGAGAAGGCAGGGAAAAAACCATAGGCGGAACGCGGTTGGATTCGCACCAACGAAAGTAAGCCTTCCAGGTACGGTAGTAGATCCTGGGAGACGAAGGCTTCCGAGCCTGAATCATGGTGTGAATCACCCGGTCCGAAAGGCCGGACGCTCTTAGAACCGCGGTCTCAACAGCCACGCCGTTAAACTGAGCGACCGAGAATTCGGGTGGCAGATCGGACCCTGGGACAGCAGATCGGGCCTGTCTGGAAGGCGCCAGGGAGCGTCCGCGAGAAGGTTGACGAGCTCCGCGAACCAAGCTCTCCTGGGCCAATCCAGGGCGATCTGGATGACCGGCACCCCTTCCGCTTTGATCTTCTTCAACAGTTTGGGAAGTAATGGAAGGGGTGGGAACAGGTAGGGCAGCTCGAACTGTGACCAAGGAATGGCCAGAGCCTCGACGCCCACTGCGAGAGGATCGCGGGACCTGGAGACGAACTACAGAACCTTCCTGTTGATTCGAGACGCCGTGAGGTCCACGTCCGGAGTGCCCCATCAAAGACAAATCTGATGGAAGACCTCCGGATGCAAGGACCATTCCCCTGCCGCGAGGCCCTCGCGGCTGAGGAAGTCGGCGGCCCAGTTGTCCACGCCGGGGATATGCACCGCGGATATCACCGGAACCGTTGCCTCTGCCCAGAGGAGGATCTTGGATACCTTGGCAAGGGCCAAGGAGCTCCGGGTCCCCCCCTGATGGTTGACATATGCCATAGCCGTGGCGTTGTCCGTCTGGATCCGGACTGGCAGGCCCCTGATGATCCTTACCCAGTGGCGGAGGGACAGAAAGATGGCCCGAATTTCGAGGACATTGATTGGCAGAGATGACTCCTGCGACGACCAACGGCCCTGAACCGTCAGGTGGCGAAAAAACCGCACCCCAGCAGAACAGGCTGGCGTCCGTTGTCACTACCTGCCAGAGAACTGGAAGGAAGGACCTGCCCTGGGAGATGAGAGGTGACGTCAGCCACCAGTTGAGGGACCGCTTGACCCGAGAAGAGAGTCTGATCGGCCGATACAGGGAGAAGACAGAATGGCTTGCTGAAGGGGTCGCGAATGAAATTGGGCGAAGGGAATCGCTTCCAATGTAGCTACCATCCTTCCCAGAACCTTCATGGCCGATCGGAGGGAGGGAGGCCGAGGACCCTGGAGCAAGCGTATGTCCCGACAAAGAGTGGATCTCTTGTCTTTGGGATGGAAGACTCTGGTCTGACGAGTGTCGAAAAGCATGCCCAGAAAGATGATGCGCTGAGAGGGAATAAAGGCAGGACTTCTTCCGGTTGACCAGCCACTCGAAACGGGCTAAGGTGTCGAGAACAATGGACAGGCTTTCGTGAGCCTGAGCAAAGGACGGAGCCTTGATGAGGAGGTCGTTGAGGTATGGAAATAGGACCAAGCCTCTAACTCTCAAGATGGCCATCAGCGCCGCCATGATCTTCGTGAACACCCTTGGCGCGGTTGCGAGACCTAACGGCAGGGCGACGAATTGAAAGTGTTCTCGTTGCACTGCGAAGCACAGGAAACGGTGATGTCCGGGAAATATCGGGACATGGAGGTAGGCGTCCTGGATATCTATTGAGCATAGAAATTCCTGGGCCTCCCTGGAAGCAATTACCGAACGAAGGGATTCCATCCTGAAGTGTCTCAGGCGAACTCTCCTGTACAGCAATTTGAGGTCCAGAATGGGGCGAACCTTGCCGTCTTTTTTCGGTACCACAAAAAGGTTCGAGTAGAAACCCGAGAACCGTTCTTTCTCTAGGACGGGAACGATTACCCCGGATTTGAGCAGAGAAGCGATGGCTGCAAAGAAGCCCGGAACTAGAGCGGGATCTCCTGGAGGACGGGATTGGAAGAAACGATCCCTGGGTCGGGAGGCGAACTCTATCTTGTATCCAGAGGATACAACTTCCCTGACCCATGCGTCCTCTACTGCGGAAATCCAGACGTCCCTGAATAGGAGAAGACGGCCACCCAACCTGGGAGTTGGGCTGGAGTCTTGTCGAGAGTCATGCCGAGGTGGATCTTCCGGTCCTGGGCCTGGAGGATCTACCCTGGGAATAGCGAGGACGCCAGGACGGAGTGGGCCTAAAGGACACCGCCTTCTTCTCCTGACGTGCCTGTGGCCTCTGTTGCTGCTGGGAAAAGGAGTTTGATGCAGCGAAGCGACGAAAGGGCCGAAAAGAGCGAAACTGCCGTCTAGGATGAGGGCGACGAAGCTTAGCCTGGGGGAGAAGAGAACTTGTACCCCCGGAGGCGTCCTTAATGATTTGATCCAGCTGGGAACCACAGAGACGAGAGCCCTGGAAGGGCAGACTAGTGAGGGACTTTTTAGAAGATAAGTTCGCCTGCCAGGCCTTGAGCCAAACGGTGCAGCGGATGGCAACGGCATTGCTGGAAGCCTGAGCCGCACAAGACGCGACATCCAGGGAGGCAGAGACCAGGTATTCACCAGCGTGGGAAATCTGGTTGGCAAGCTCCGCTAGTTGCACGGGAGGCGCCCCGTCCAGGATACCTCGACGGAGCCCTTTGGCCCATATGGAGATGGATTTAGAAACCCAAGTGGAAGCAAAAGCTGGGCACATAGCCGCTGCAGCCGCTTCAAAAGCTGACTTTGCCAAGGATTCTATAGCCCTATCGTTAGAGTCCTTCAGAGATGCTCCGCCGGACAGAGGAAGCACCGTGTTGGTGGACAGCCTGGACACAGGTGGATCCACCGAGGGAGAGACCGTCCAATTGGCGGTAAGTTCTGGAGAAAAGGGATATAGCACACCCAGGCGTTTTCCCCTCTGAAAATGCCTAGTGGGGTTCTCTCTCTCTCTGGACATGATCTCCTCAAATTCAGGATGAGGAGCAAAAAACTTGGAAGGTGGTCTGGCCGTCTAAAGAAACCGCCTGATCTGCGGGTTCCGTAGAGGGATCTTTTATGCCACAGGATTGGTTTACTGCCCCAATGAGATTCTGGACCATCTCCCTCATGGTGGCGATTTGGTTAGAATCCAGCTCCGAAATATCCTCCGAGGGCGCATCAGAGAATGCCTCGCCTGACTCAGGGGAGGAGGGTCGAGGGGACGCCGACCGCAGGGGAGGGCCGTGTGGCGAGATGGAGCGAGAAGAGGACTCAGACCGACGTTCCTGTCTGGACCTTTTGTGGCTTATCAAGGAGGGCTCGGGCGGCGGTTCCTGCGACCCGCTGGCCACTGCAGGGGTCTGCAGGGATAAACGATCCAGCGCGGCCACCAGGGTTTGGGACACCAGTGTTAAATCGGCCACCGATTGTGACAGAGAGGAGGCCCAGCCTGGGATGGAGGGGGGGGGGGGATCACTCTCGGGCGGAACAGCCGGGGGATCCTGGGCGGTGGGAACAATCGGGTTGCTGCAGGACTGACACAGCGGGGAGGACTGACCTGAGGGAAGCTAGCTGTTACAGGACGAACATGCAAAGTACGTGACTAAAAGATCCCTGAAGAAATGCCAGCGGGTTAGGGAACAGTGGGGCAGGGGAGGGTGTCAGTCTGCAGTGCAGAGCTACTCACGGTAGATGAGAAAGGAATTCAGAGAGCTGTCCGGCTTGATGAATGGACCTCCGGCAAAGGTAGTCCCTCTAGCAGGGGATGTGGGCTTCTGCTGCAGTCTGATCAGAGGAAGCTGACCGCTGAGAAATGCGACAGGTGCAGAGGAACCTCGTGTTCCAAGATGGCGCCGGTGGGTGGGGAAAAGGGCGGGACCTGTGCCCCTGTCCCAGAGAGGTTGTCGGGCGGGAGAAAAGCCCGCCCGACGAAGAGGAGAAGGGGGCGGAGTCCGGCACCGGAAGTAGCTAGGTGCCGGAAAAGGCCGCGGCGACTGAGGGAGGGATCGGGGCGGCAGCTGAGACGCCGCACACCGCAGCAGGCACAAAGCGGTGTGGCGGCCTGCAAGCCGCCGCGCCAAAAAACGGGCTGGACGGCCGCATACAGCGGCCTGGGAAAAGTAGCTGCAGGGACCGCAGCGGTGCGGCGGCTGTTTAGCAGAGCCGCCACACTGAAGAAAATAATGAACGGCCGCTTGCAGCGGCCGGAGCCGGGCAGCCGCAAGCAGTGTGGCAGACCGAGAGGGCCGCACTGATGGCAAGGACGCCGCTGAGAGCGGCAGGACCAGCTGTGCAGCGGCTAGTGGTAAAGAAGCCACGCCGGCACAGGGGCAAGGCGGCCGCCGCCAAAGAAGCAGTGCGGCGGCTGAAAGAAATGGGCCCAGCTCCAGAAAGGAGGTAAGGTGACTTGCACCTGAAAACCCCTAAATAAGGCACTTCTTTGTGAATTTGTGGGATGGGTATCACAGTGGATCGTTAGGTAATATACTCACCTTAGACATCCCACGCCGGTACTAACCTGGAAGGTATCAGACGTCCAGGGGCTGATGGACGTCCTCGTCTCCGCGACCGACAGGCTCTGGTGGGCGAGTGGGTGGGGGACGGATGCAGGACCGGACTTCTGAGCACGCTTGTGTGCTAGGATCTTGGTCCTGCTGAGGGATCTATGAGGATACGGGGTGGCAGTACACACCGTACTCATAGTCCGCATTGTGGGACTACAGGTGTGACTGTTCACCCTGTATCCCTCCGGAAACCTGAAAGGAAACGACGCACATTGAGGTAGATAAGGGTCTGATGAAAGACCCGTGTCCACCTCCTACTGACACTAAGCTAAACTGAAGAGTATAATGCCAGTCGGTGGGGTGTACACTGCAGAGGAGGAGCTAACTTTTTTATTAGCATAGTGTCAGCCTCCTAGTGGCAGCAGCATACACCCATGGTTCCTGTGTCCCCCAATGAGAGGCGATAAAGAAAAACACATGATATGAGAAGGATGAGCCATGCTACAGCAATAGACATAGGATACGAGAAGGGTGA
>NC_091282.1:1039269208-1039371708 GCF_032444005.1 Ranitomeya imitator
TTATGAAGAGGTAAGCTATAGACTGGACCACGGTGAGTCATTGGACGTGGTATATCTCGATTTTTCCAAAGCGTTTGATACCGTGCCGCACAAGAGGTTGGTACACAAAATGAGAATGCTTGGTCTGGGGGAAAATGTGTGTAAATGGGTTAGTAACTGGCTTAGTGATAGAAAGCAGAGGGTGGTTATAAATGGTATAGTCTCTAACTGGGTCGCTGTGACCAGTGGGGTACCGCAGGGGTCAGTATTGGGACCTGTTCTCTTCAACATATTCATTAATGATCTGGTAGAAGGTTTACACAGTAAAATATCGATATTTGCAGATGATACAAAACTATGTAAAGCAGTTAATACAAGAGAAGATAGTATTCTGCTACAGATGGATCTGGATAAGTTGGAAACTTGGGCTGAAAGGTGGCAGATGAGGTTTAACAATGATAAATGTAAGGTTATACACATGGGAAGAGGGAATCAATATCACCATTACACACTGAACGGGAAACCACTGGGTAAATCTGACAGGGAGAAGGACTTGGGGATCCTAGTTAATGATAAACTTACCTGGAGCAGCCAGTGCCAGGCAGCAGCTGCCAAGGCAAACAGGATCATGGGGTGCATTAAAAGAGGTCTGGATACACATGATGAGAGCATTATACTGCCTCTGTACAAATCCCTAGTTAGACCGCACATGGAGTACTGTGTCCAGTTTTGGGCACCGGTGCTCAGGAAGGATATAATGGAACTAGAGAGAGTACAAAGGAGGGCAACAAAATTAATAAAGGGGATGGGAGAACTACAATACCCAGATAGATTAGCGAAATTAGGATTATTTAGTCTAGAAAAAAGACGACTGAGGGGCGATCTAATAACCATGTATAAGTATATAAGGGGACAATACAAATATCTCGCTGAGGATCTGTTTATACCAAGGAAGGTGACGGGCACAAGGGGGCATTCTTTGCGTCTGGAGGAGAGAAGGTTTTTCCACCAACATAGAAGAGGATTCTTTACTGTTAGGGCAGTGAGAATCTGGAATTGCTTGCCTGAGGAGGTGGTGATGGCGAACTCAGTCGAGGGGTTCAAGAGAGGCCTGGATGTCTTCCTGGAGCAGAACAATATTGTATCATACAATTATTAGGTTCTGTAGAAGGACGTAGATCTGGGTATTTATTATGATGGAATATAGGCTGAACTGGATGGACAAATGTCTTTTTTCGGCCTTACTAACTATGTTACTATGTTACTATGTTACAGCCCAATTTTTTTATGTTAGGCCTTCGAAGCCTGTCTGCGGTCCTTCCTTCCAATAGTTCTCCACTGACCAGACCAATGCTGGCCGTGTAGCCCTGGAACCCAGCTGAAAGTGCATGTAGCCTCCTTTTTTTCTTTGTTTTATATTTAGAAAGCCCAGATGAACTACGCTGTACCACGGTTCAAGCTACCCAGTCGACATTTCTTTTGCGAGATAAGCCATCCCAGCCCTCCAGCGGCATGAAAAAGTCTGCATTGTCATAGCACTCAGGCAATCAAACAGTAGAAAGGTGCACCTGACAAGAGACGCATGGACCAGTAGGCATGTCCACAAAAAGTTACGTGTCCATTACGGCGCACTGGGTTAATGTGTTGGATGCATGGTCCACAGGGGACAGCCTACAAAGTCTGTCTGCAGTCCCTAATTCAAATTTTCCTCCGCTGACCACACCACTGCTGCCCGTGTACCCCTGGAACCAATTTTAAAGTGTCTACAGCCTAATTTTGTTATGTTAGGCCTACTACGCCTGTCTGCGGTCCCTCCTTCCAATACTCGTCCACTGACCAGACCACTGCTGCCCGTGGACCCCTGGAACCTATTTTTAATTGCATAGAGCATCCTTATTTTAATAGTAGGCGTACAAAGTCTGTCTGCGGTCCACTATTGAAATTGTCCTCCACTGCCCAGAGCAATGCTGCCTGTGCACCCCTGTAACTTTTTTAAGCTGCAGTGAGCCACATTTTTGGTTTAAGGCCTACTACCTGTGTCTGTCTGCGCCACTCAATTCAGCTGTGTTCCTTTGAAAAAAGCTGAGCGTCAATAGTCTTGTTTTCAGCCTCTAGGAATTTGAAAACTGCATTAGGGGTACAACTTTGGTAGGGCCTACTAACGGTGTCTGCCGCCCCAAGGTGTGCCCCAGGTTTCGTCCACATTGCTTCGATCTTCTGACTCTCGTTTAGTAGTTGTAGAAAACTACACTGCATTAGGCCTACAAATTGGGTATGGGGTGTAGAGAGATGGTGTGTTCCACTCCAAGGTGTTCCTCAGGTTTCCTCTCCATTGCTTCGATCTTCATGCTCTCGTTTAGTAGTTGTTGGAAACTACGCTGCATTAGGCCTACGAATTGGGTATGGGGTGTAGAGAGATGGTGTGTTGCACTCCAAGGTGTTCCCCAGGTTTCCTCTCCATTGCTTCGATCTTCATGCTCTCGTTTAGTAGTTGTTGGAAACTACGCTGCATTAGGCCTACAAATTGGGTATGGGGTGTAGAGAGATGGTGTGTTACACTCCAAGGTGTTCCCCAGGTTTCGTCCACATTGCTTCGGTCTTCCGACTCTCGTTTAGTAGTTGTAGAAAACTACACTGCATTAGGCCTACAAATTGGGTATGGGGTGTAGAGAGATGGTGTGTTACACTCCAAGGTGTTCTCCAGGTTGCCTTTCCTGAGCTTCTATTTTCAGGCTCTCGTTTAGTAGTTGTTGGGAACTACACTGCATTAGGCCTACAAATTGGGTATGGGGTGTAGAGAGATGGTGTGTTGCACTCCAAGGTGTTCCCCAGGTTTCCTCTCCATTGCTTCGATCTTCATGCTCTCGTTTAGTAGTTGTTGGAAACTACGCTGCATTAGGCCTACAAATTGGGTATGGGGTGTAGAGAGATGGTGTGTTCCACTCCAAGGTGTTCCCCAAGATTCCTCTCCATTGCTTCGATCTTCATGCTCTCGTTTAGTAGTTGTTGGAAACTACGCTGCATTAGGCCTACAAATTGGGTATGGGGTGTAGAGAGATGGTGTGTTGCACTCCAAGGTGTTCCCCAGGTTTCCTCTCCATTGCTTCGATCTTCATGCTCTCGTTTAGTAGTTGTTGGAAACTACACTGCATTAGGCCTACAAAATGGGTATGGGGTGTAGAGAGATGGTGTGTTCCACTCCAAGGTGTTCTCAAGGTTTCCTCTCCATTGCTTCGATCTTCATGCTCTCGTTTAGTAGTTGTTGGAAACTACACTGCATTAGGCCTACAAAATGGGTATGGGGTGTAGAGAGATGGTGTGTTCCACTCCAAGGTGTTCCCCAGGTTTCCTCTCCATTGCTTCGATCTTCATGCTCTCGTTTAGTAGTTGTTGGAAACTACACTGCATTAGGCCTACAAATTGGGTATGGGGTGTAGAGAGATGGTGTGTTGCACTCCAAGGTGTTCCCCAGGTTTCCTCTCCATTGCTTCAATCTTCATGCTCTCGTTTAGTAGTTGTTGGAAACTACACTGCATTAGGCCTACAAAATGGGTATGGGGTGTAGAGAGATGGTGTGTTCCACTCCAAGGTGTTCCCAAGGTTTCCTCTCCATTGCTTCGATCTTCATGCTCTCGTTTAGTAGTTGTTGGAAATTACACTGCATTAGGCCTACAAAATGGGTATGGGGTGTAGAGAGATGGTGTGTTCCACTCCAAGGTGTTCCCCAGGTTTCCTCTCCATTGCTTCGATCTTCATGCTCTCGTTTAGTAGTTGTTGGAAACTACGCTGCATTAGGCCTACAAATTGGGTATGGGGTGTAGAGAGATGGTGTGTTGCACTCCAAGGTGTTCCCCAGGTTTCCTCTCCATTGCTTCAATCTTCATGCTCTCGTTTAGTAGTTGTTGGAAACTACACTGCATTAGGCCTACAAAATGGGTATGGGGTGTAGAGAGATGGTGTGTTCCACTCCAAGGTGTTCCCAAGGTTTCCTCTCCATTGCTTCGATCTTCATGCTCTCGTTTAGTAGTTGTTGGAAACTACGCTGCATTAGGCCTACAAATTGGGTATGGGGTGTAGAGAGATGGTGTGTTGCACTCCAAGGTGTTCCCCAGGTTTCCTCTCCATTGCTTCGATCTTCATGCTCTCGTTTAGTAGTTGTTGGAAACTACACTGCATTAGGCCTACACAATGGGTATGGGGTGTAGAGAGATGGTGTGTTCCACTCCAAGGTGTTCCCCAGGTTTCCTCTCCATTGCTTCGATCTTCATGCTCTCGTTTAGTAGTTGTTGGAAACTACGCTGCATTAGGCCTACAAATTGGGTATGGGGTGTAGAGAGATGATGTGTTGCACTCCAAGATGTTCCCCAGGTTTCCTCTCCATTGCTTCGATCTTCATGCTCTCGTTTAGTAGTTGTTGGAAACTACACTGCATTAGGCCTACAAATTGAGTATGGGGTGTAGAGAGATGGTGTGTTACACTCCAAGGTGTTCCCCAGGTTTCGTCCACATTGCTTCGGTCTTCCGACTCTCGTTTAGTAGTTGTAGAAAACTACACTGCATTAGGCCTACAAATTGGGTATGGGGTGTAGAGAGATGGTGTGTTCCACTCCAAGGTGTTCACCAGGTTTCCTCGCCATTGCTTCGATCTTAATGCTCTCGTTTAGTAGTTGTTGGAAACTACACTGCATTAGGCCTACAAATTGGGTATGGGGTGTAGAGACGGTGTGTTCCACTCCAAGGTGTTCTCCAGGTTGCCTTTCCTGAGCTTCTATCTTCAGGCTCTCGTTTAGTAGTTGTTGGAAACTACACTGCATTAGGCCTACAAAATGGATATGGGGTGTAGAGAGATGGTGTGTTCCACTCCAAGGTGTTCCCCAGGTTTCCTCGCCATTGCTTTGATCTTTATGCTGTCGTTTAGTAGTTGTTGGAAACTACACTGCATTAGGCCTACAAATTGGGTATGGAGTGTAGAGACGGTGTGTTCCACTCCAAGGTGTTCTCCAGGTTGCCTTTCCTGAGCTTCTATCTTCAGGCTCTTGTTAAATAGTGGTTAAATGGAACAACTGCATTTGGCGTACTAGTTGGTTTGGGGCCTACTAACAGTGTCTGCCGCTCCTTGCTGTTCGCCTGGTTTCCTGTCCTGAAATTCCATTTTCAGGCTCTCGTTAAGTAGTTGTTAATGTTAGACTGCATTTGGCCTACTAGTTGGGTTGGGGCCTACTATCGGTGTCTGCCACTCCTTGCTGTTCTCCTCCACTGAACAAAGCTGTGCCGCCTGTTTACTACGGTTGCCAATTTTGAACTGCATTTCGACTACTTACTGATTTGGGCCTACTCTCTGTGTCAGCCTCTCATTCCAGTTGTCCTCCACTGCAATGCCCCCTGGTTAGTCCTGTGTTACCAATTTTGAACTGCATTTAGCCCACTTTATTCTTTGGGCCTATATCTGTGTTTCCTCCTCATCCTGCCCATTGCCCAGCCAGTGATAGATGAGTCTGCTGGTACATTGACCCATAACGCAACATTCCCCGTGCACGCTACACAGCAAGATTGTGACCCTGCTGAAAGTCAGGTTTCTCTTCCCGCATACCATACCACCTTACACGGGGACAAAGAGGAAGGTGCAGATGAAAGTGCAGGTTCCTTCATCAGGTTGGGGGAGGAATACTAGTTGGCGACGTCACTGGCACAGGGCCTCTCATAGTACACAAAAGTGTTGCTACCGGTGGGAGGCGCCCCCGCCGTGCAAACACACCGCTGTACTTTGAGGGGCCCTGTGCCAGTACCAATGCCAACTAGTGGCCCCCCCCTGCTTGCTCAGGATCACAGCACTTGCAAAGTTTAAATACTTACCTCTCCCTGCTCCACTGCCGTGACGTGTTCCAGATTTCCTGGGCCCACTAATTACTTGAACCAGCCCTACCCCCCACAACTTTAGCCAAATGACCCCCAATTTCAAATGCCTTCCAATTATTATAAGGTAAATTACGATTGACAAGCTTCAGTAACAAGAATGGATGTTTTTGCCATTAAAATGGGCAGTGTAGATGTTTTCCTGGCCTCCACTCACTGCCGACTATGCTCCCCCATTGACTTGCATTGGGTTTCGTGTTTCGGGCGATACCCGACTTTTTGCGATGATCGGCCGATTCCACTCGACTCGACTTCTAAGATAGTCGGGTTTCGCGAAACACGGCTCGACTCCAAAAAGGTCAAGGTCGCTCAACCCTAGTTCTCACATAAACCCTTCAAGCACCTTGGCCATAATCCAGCAAATTACAATGTAAATTGTTTATCAGTTCATAGAGAAATAACAAAACGCTATCACAAAATAGCTCTAAATGTGAAACAGGAGTTTCAACCAACTGCACCTATAACAATTCACTGGGATCGAAAGCTCTTAAAAGACATCAGCCACAGGAAAACTATAGGCCATCTTCTCATTCTGGTATCAGGAGTTGGAATTCATCACTTGCTTGGAGTTCCAAAGCTTGCCAAAGGAACAGGTGAAGCTTGTGCTAATGCTGTTTATGCTGCAGCAGTAACCTGGAATGTTAGGCTACTTTCACACTTGCGTCGGTACGTGTCTGTCGCTAAGCGTCGGGCCGACGTACCGATGCATGTTGTGAAATTTGTGCACAACGTGGGCAGCGGATGCAGTTTTTCAACGCATCCGCTGCCCATTATGAAGTCCGTGGAGGAGGGGCGGAGTTCCGGCTGCGCATGTGCGGTAGAAAATGGTAGACGCAACATACGAAAAAACGTTCCCTTGAACGTTGTTCGTGGCGACGGTCTACCAAAACACGACGGATCCGTTGCATGATGGACATGACCTGTGGCCATCCGTCGTGATCCATCACTAATACAAGTCTATCGGCAAAAAACGCATCCTGCAGGCACATTTGCAGGATCCGTTTTTTGCCCAAAACTACTGATTGCGACGGATTGCTAAAAACGCAAGTGTGAAAGTAGCCTCACTGACAATTTGAAGTGGATGTGTTTTGATACCACATCTGTGAACACAGGTTTCAGGAACAGAGCCTGCAATCTTCTTGAGCAGAAGCTTGGCAAGTCCATGCTGTGGTTTGCATGCTGCCATCATATTTTAGAAATAGTGCTGGTAGCAGTGGTTGTTCATTGCCTTGGTTTGTTGAAAGGTCCAGAAAAAATGAGCTTCAGCAGGTTCAGGAACAACTGGCATATCATTGATTTGACTATCTTTCAGACCGCACTATCAGACCAGATCATGTCAACAGCAGTTTCCCACATTGCTGCTGAAATCATAGCCTTTGTGAAGATGCGACTGCTTCAGCACCAACCCTGCGAGGAGTACCGAGAATTATTGGAGTTATCAATCATTTTCCTTGGTGGTGTTCCATCTAGAGGAATTTCATTCAGAGCTCCAGCTGGACTGCACCGAGCCAGATGGATGTTCTGAAGTCAGTTTGTGCTGACAAAATCTGAAGAAAAGACTATCATGGACATCTATCAGTTCAGTGATCTATGTGAGGGTACAGGAAAGATATATATCTTGGTACCGTGTTAGCCAGTAGATAGAAAAAGCTGAGGACTCTCAATTCTAAATATTTTTCTATGTGAAGGTGTGATTCTTGGCACCATCAGCACCATAATCTCCACACATTGATCTCCAGCTGCTTAAGAACTGTACAAGGAACAGGACAGCTCAGTGTCAGAAGTTGTAATGAAGGAGATGAGAAGGCACTTATGGTACTTATCTGAGGAACTGATCGCTCTATCCTTGTTTGATGCTGTGTCAAATGAAACAAAGCATCTGATGGTGACAGTACTATAAACATCAGCTGCAGAACATCCTCCCAAGAAGATAACTGTTGTTTCAGCATCAGTTGTGAAGAAGAACCTGGAAGACTTTCATATATTTCATATTGACATGCTTTAGCACTATTGAGTGCAACTTTTTTTGTTTATTGTATATGGAGATGGCTGCTCCTAGTAAGCAGCTGTTCACATTAGCTTGGAAGTGCCAGTCAGTCTTTTGTGATTCATCACTGGTAGACTTTATGATCCTGATGTTCTTGGGGACAGATAGTGTACGGTTCTGCTTTCCATTGATCATCCAATTTATTGGTCCTGGCTTTGACCTTTAGAATGTTGTCTCCAGCTTGCAGTGACCATGCTGGCACGTATTTGTTATATTCTCATTCATGTTTCTGCCTTGCTTTGTTCAGATGTTCTGCAGTGCACTGTTGTACTTTTTGATAATGTTCCTGTCATTCTTGGATTCCATGGGCATTGAAAGTGTTAAAGATATCTTCAGATCTGATGGCTTCCATTTGATCTACTGGCAAGCGTGCCTGGTCTTGCTCTCATCAAGTGCGTAAGGTCTACTAAGTAAAGCAATGTCTCTGGATACTGGTCATGCTGTTTCAGAAGTAGGGTTTTCAACAGTTCAAGATTCCCTTATTCATGGCCACACAAGGCCCATTCATACAATAAATAGACACAACAAACAGTAGGTGGAATTAATGGCCGTGTCATTTATTTTTGAGTTACTTAAATTTTCATAACAAACATTTTGACCTTAAAAATTAACTCTTAACTAACCGAAAGTTTAACCACCATATAAACCAATCCACCCATAAGGGCGATTTTCCACATGCCAAGTCTCAAAGAGACATGGCCCCCCCACTGCAACACAGCCATTTTTCCACCATTGTTTGGAGATTCAGGTTTAAAATGTCCAATCCTATATCTGAAAGATGAATCAAGTCACTTCTATAAAGACCAGGTAGAAATCCTTCCAAGTCCACATGTCTGAAAGAGAAGCCATTAATCAAAGGAAGAAATTTAGACATCACCCGGTTGACCCTCTTCCGAATTTTTTCCAAAAAAGAGAGTTTGCCTCTGCTCCATAGTAACCTAGGGATGATCTCTGAAAAACAAAAGAGGTAAATGGAGAAGATTGCTTAAGATAAATAAAATCCGATCTCAACAAAGCTAACAAGTCCAACGTTTTGGTTTTCCCGAGATCATTTCCAGCCAGGGGAAAAACTACTAAATCCGGAAAGGGGAATTTATAGAAACATTTGTCAAATTCTGCTATTAAATTGTACGAAGATATGCCTCTAACACTGTGCCAAAAAACTTTAACAATATCATGGCTGAAAGAAAGGTTTTCAGAATAAGAACGTTGATTGGCCCTCTTCTGAGCCCAAAAAACATAGGAATGTCTTATAATCCAGACAACCTTGGCACCTGAAATAAAATCAAAATCAGTTATCATATAAATCATGCCTAACATAAAGCTTAAATCTACCCGATTCCCATCTGCCCAGTTGCATTATCTGAGAATCCTGAAGACCGGATCTCGACGCTTCAGTTGCCGCTTCTATCCGGAAAGAATGAGAGGTAAATCTTAAATGATCTTTACCTAGCAACTGCAAACACTTTTTTAAAACTGCATTAAATTGAAAAATTGTCGCCGGTGTGCCGTCCAAATGAATGAATAAAGGACCCAGGACACTTGGCCTAACTTGAAGCCAGCATTTGGCATTGGCAACTGGACAGAAATTTTTATCCAGAATATCATCAAGCTTTAGCCTAAAGCCTCGCCCTAACTGATCAGTTTTAGATCTCCTGACACACAAACACAAGTGAGAGTCAAGCACTGACACATCCGAAACCATCAGGCCCGACGGATCAGATTTTCTTGCCGAAACTATCTCCCCGACCCGCAAAGCCTCGAAAAACGCTAGCATAAAGGCCGAAGAAAAGAACAAAGTTTCAAAAGAATTTATACAAATTTTTTGCAGGGATACACAGAGGTCTTCTAACAGCGGGAGGGAAATAGGGCGTCTAGAATCCGGCTTGAAACTGATTCTTCTAAACCCTTTCAAAAATTGCTTGAAGGGAAATAAACCCGTCAACGGAACCTTACCAAATAATTTTAGAAAAAACGACACCCCAGCCAGGAGTACGACAACCCTTTGTTACAAAGAAATTCCCCGAATCTCAAACCAGAAATAGGATTGGAAATACTAAAATCAAAATTATTAAGATTACAGAAGCCAATCCATTGTTGCCATGCGGCTGAATAGTCAGCCCATGATCGAGTTGACAATGAATTTTCAATAAAATGAGGAATTAGCTCAAAATTAGGTCCCAAATCTCTAGCGGGCAAGCTGTCGGATCCAAGTCTGCGTTGGGCACCTGTTGGCGAAAAATTTGCCATTGTTGATAGCAGAGGGAATCCGTAATTAAAGCTAGACTACTCGCCACCACTTTGGCTTTCAACCAGATGTTTAGCTTTAAACAGAGCAAAACCAGCTGTCTTACAATTCTCATGGCCCACAAATTCTTGGAAGACAGGGTGTTAATACAAAGAATAACACCCTTATTATTCAACAGAATCAACATCCTATTATCTTTCATCAGATGACCCCACAAATATAAGTCAAGAAAAATAGAAAAAAGCTCTAAAACCATGGGATTTAAAACTGACTGGTTGCGTAACCAAGAATCAGGCCATTTGTGAGAAAACCAATGTGAAGAGAATAGGATTCCACAGCTGCTATCAGGGTTGGAAGAAAAAGCAAACGGAAGAGTATCCGCTAAGCCAAAATCCGATTGCCAACAGGATTTACCATTGAAGCCCGACAGAAAGGACCTCCAAACTCTGGCATCTTCTTTCAACTCTGAAGAGACCCTAATATGCGACTCAGGGGATGAAAGCCCTATGGTTGAATTGTAGAGGTGTCTTGAAAAAATTCTGCCCATTGGAATAACGCGTAAGGCGAAATTCAAAAGGCCCAATAGAGATTGCATGTCTCTTAACGTTACCTTTTTACTGGATAAGAATTTATCCAGAGCATTGCTTAATTTTGAAATTTTCTTTTCTGGAAGCCTGCATTCCATTTTTACAGAGTCCAATGTAATACCTAAAAACTCAATCACGTTTGTCGGTGGACAGGTCTTATCATGAGCTAATGGGACCCCGAACTGCTCGCACATGGATATAAAGCTATTTAAAGTGACTAAGCAAGAATCAGAAGAGGGAGGCCCTACAAAAAGAAAATCGTCTAAATAGTGTAAAATTCCGGCATCCCGAGTGTTAGACTCCAAAACCCAGTGTAAAAACGATGAAAAATTTTCAAAATAAAAACAGGATAACGAAAACCCCATAGGTAAACACTTCTCAAAAAAATATTGATTTTCAAAATGAAAGCCCAAAGAATTAAATCCAGCTGGATGGACGGGAAGCAATCTAAATGCAGACTTGATGTCAGACTTTGCCATTAGTGAGAACCTACCAAATTTCCTAAGCAAGTCAATAGCCGAGTCAAAGGACGAATAAGAAATGGAACATAGAGATTTATCCATCTCATGGTTTAGAGATGAACCTATGGGATACGATAGGTGATGAATCATGCGAAAACTGCCCAGTTCTTTCTTAGGGTCAATACCGAGGTGGGAAACCCGAAAATTTTCGAAAGGGGGGGAAGAGAAGGGGCCCGCGATCCTGCCCAAAGCCAATTCCTCAAAAATCTTTTTTCTAGCCACCTCGTGATGATAATTTAAGGATGCCAGGTTTTTAACCAACACACAACCAGGGCCTTTAAATTGAGGGACTTCGAAACCAAAAAGAAAACCATTAAACAAAAGTTTACTGGTCTCCTGGTTTGGATATATTTTTAGCCACCAAAGCATTTCTAGCACCTTCATCGGAGTCTGAGCTTTTTGAATTTGGGTCCCTGGAAGATGCTTGAGACGCTTGTTTCCGAAAGCACTTGGACATTGGATGTGAGTTCCTGCAAAAGGAGCACTCATGGCGGAATCTGCGCGAAACACACTTCCTTTTTTGGAAAAACCGTAGCTGGCTGTTTGATGGAATAATGCCTTTGGGGGAGCATAAGGTTAATCCATAACCCCACATCTTTAACCCCCCAGTTAACATCAGGATGTACAGCTAATTTCTGTCTAAACGCCTCATCATAATGGAGCCAAGCGAGGCCTCCAAAATTTCGATAAGCCTCCAAAATAATATCTACATGCTGGAATAACTTACTACATAAATTGGGAAACTTTTCCCCCAGGACTGCTGAATAGATGGAAAAGGCCTGAATCCAGTTGTTAAACGACTTAGTTGAGCCACGTTTAGGGTCATCACTATCAGGCTTAGGCTCCTTCTCTGATCTATTCAAGTGGTCCTTACGGGGAAGTAACGAAAATAAGTCTACATAACTATTGTTCCAAATGAGCTCCTTAAATGACGAGCTCAAATGGAAACCAAGTGGTGAAAGGTCGCATGTCAGCGCCTCTTTAAATGGGTTCAATGGGGGTAGGTTAACCTCAGGGTTAAGGGGTGCTATAACACTAGGAGAAGTATTGATAACATCCCTTAAGGATTCAGATAAAACGCTTCTTATTATATCCCTAAGCTGGTTAGGAGGGACAGACAGGGGTACATTGAAACTCTCACCCCCTCTGGATAATCCTCCTTTGGACCTCTGATCTGGTGGACAGCCAGTGCTCAAGCCCTGCAGAGAAGGCAAGCGCAGCTGAGGAATTGCTGGAACAGCAGAGCTTCGGTCATCATCGGAGTTTACCGTCTGTACGCTGGCAGCTGGTACTGGAAGCAGGATGCTGGAAACAAGTGCTGAGGGGGCCGACATCACCAAACAGGGCAATACCGCCGCAGCGCTTTTACGGCTGCGCGGTGCGGCAGCCCTGCCGGCGGCTCTGGATGATGTCGCTGACCCCGCTTGACACCGGCGCTGCCCCTCTCGCGCCGGACTTTGGGATTTGACCGAGGAGGAACGGCGCGACCTCTTGCGCACATCCGGTGCGCGGCTGCTGGGACCCGGAGACGGAAGGGGCAGTGTAACCGACCTCAGTGGAGTCCTCCTTCTCGACCTGCCAGGAGGATTCAACGCTGCGTGCTCTTCATGGCCCGGCTGCTGGTCTTGAGGGCTCGGCTCTGAAGGAGGAGGAACGGCCACCGGAGCTGCAGGTACAGGCTCCAAAGCTAGGCAATTTCTTAGCCAGTCCGCCCCGTCTTCTTTGCCGGCTCTTGTCAGGAGCTGTTGCAAAAGGTTCTCCATTTTCTGTTTCTTCAGTCCAGCGTCGACTGAGGTAAAATTCAAACTGCAGAGTTTTTTTATAACCTCCTAAAAAGCCTGCCAATCACCAAACAGCCAATAAAAAGCCGTTATTTTAGGCGCAAGACACACTGGATAAATCCAGTTCAAACCGCTCCTGGCATATAGCCAGAGCTAACTTAAAAACTCCAAATTAACCCTTGAAACAGCGTTAACATATACACACTCTTCATATTCAGAGCCTGTGAGGCCATGAGACTCCCCCTATAATTTTGTTATTATGGTCGGGGGAGGGCTTACATTCTTTCACATAATCCATTTCATTGCGGGTGGTAAGCTTTCGTCCTTATTTTCCGACATACAAGGGCTTCTCACTAAATTAGAATATCATCGAAAAGTTAATTTATTTCAGTTCTTCAATGCAAAAAGTGAAACTCACATATTATATAGTCATTACAAACAGACTAATCTATTTCAGGTGTTTATTTCTGTTAATATTGATGATTATAACTTACAGCCCATGAAAATCCAAAAGTCATTATCTCAGTAAATTACAATACTTTATAACATCAGCTTGAAAAATTATTTTCAAATCCGAAATGTTGGCCTATTGAAATGTATCTTGAGTAAATGCACAGTACTTGGTCGGGTCTCCTTTTTCATCAATTACTGCATCAATGCGGCATTGCATGGAGGTGTTCAGCCTGTGGCACTGCTGAGTTACAATGGAAGCCCAGCTTGCTTTGATAGCAGCCTTCAGCTCATCTGCTTTGTTGGGTCTGGTGCCTTTCATCTTCCTCTTGACAATACTCTATAGATTCTCTATGGAGTTAAGGTCAGGCGAGTTTGCTGGCCAATCAAGCACAGTGATACTGTTGTTTTTAAATCAGGTATTCGTACTTTTGGCAGTGTCAACAAATGCCGGGTCCTACTAGAGAATGACATTTCCATCTCCAAAAAGCTTATCGGCAGAGGGAAGCATGAAGTGCTTCAAAATTTCCTGGTAGACGGCTGCTCTGACTTTCATCTTGATAAAACACAGTGGACCTACACCAGCAGATGACATGGCTCCCCAAACCATCACTGTTTGTGGAAACTTCACACTAGACCTCAAGCACCTTGGATTGGGTGATTCTCCATTTTTCATCCAGACTCTGGGACCTTGATTTCCAAATGAAATGCAAAATTTGCTTTCATCTGAAAACAACACCTTGGACCACCGAGAAACAGTCCAGTTCTTTTTCTCCTTGGTCCAGGTAAGACTCTTCTGGCATTGTCTATTGGTCATGAGTGGTTTGACACAAGGAATGTGAACCTTGTAGCCCATGTCCTGAATTTGTCTGTGTGTGGTGGCTCTTGAAGTAATGACTCCAGCAGCAGTCCACTTCTTGTGAATCTCCCCCAATTTTTTGAATGGCTCTTTCTTAACAATCCTTTCAAGGCTGCGTTTATCCCAGTTGCTTGTGCACCTTTTTCTACCACATTTTTCCTTCCACTCAACTTTCTATTAATATGCTTGGATACAGCACTCTGTGAACAGCCAGCCTCTTTAGCAATGACCTTTTGTGGCTTACCCTCCTTGTGGAGTGTGTCAATGATTATCTTCTGGACATCTGTCAAGTCAGCAGTCTTCCCCATAATTGTGGAACCTACTGAAACACACTAAGGGACCTTTTTTAAATGCTTAGGAAGTATTTTCAGATGTTTTTTTGTTAATTATTTTAATTTACTGAGATAATGACTTTTTGGATTTTTATTGGCTGTAAGCCATAATCATCAACATTAACAGAAATAAACACTTGAAATAGATCACTCTGTTTGTAATGACTATATAATATATGAGATTGACTTTCTGTATTGAAGAACTAAAATAAATTAATTTTTTGATATTCTAATTTAGTGAGAATCCCTTGCACGTATAATGCACAGAATTCTTGGAAAATTTCCACTTCAAAGACTGGTCCTTGGTCAGTCAATACCTGGTCTGGTTAACCATTAGGGAGACAAAAATGTTCTTTAAATGCCTTAGCTGCCATCTTTCCAGTGAGATCCTTAACTGCTATGAGCACTAGGAACAGGGAATAATGGCCAAAAATAGTCAATGCATACTGATGTCCTGATCAACTGGGTATTTACATGATCCAGGGCTACTATCTCCAATGGCTGTCTGGTGATTATTGGCTGTATAGTAACCCTCTGGCTTGTCAGATCTTTCCTTATTAGTGCACATGGACAACATTCTCGGCACCACTTCTCAACAGAGCTTTGCATGCTGGGCCAGAGGAAGTGGTTGTGAAGCAGCTTCTCAAGTTTCTTCCAGCCAAAGTGACGACTCTGATTGTGGTAGGCTGTTAGGACCATGGGGACTGCTTTCAGTACCATCACTTGCCATATGAATTCATGGGTCCATGTTTTGATGCGGTGTTGGAACAATTTGCCCTCATGAAAGAAGAATATTTCCTCTTTTTCCAGAGCTGATAGACATCTGGGGTTCTTCTTTTTCAAGAGACAACCTCTCATCCATGAGAAGCTGCTTCATGCTGCACAGCACTGGATTTTTGTCTTGTGCTTACTTCCACCCAAAATTGGGTAGGCGGTCAGCAGGCAGTCTCCTGGACCCTGGAGGCTTTTCAGTCATTTGACAGGAGTCTTGCGGCACAGCATGGTGATAGTAAGCTGGCATTTCTACCTCTTCCAGCAAGACAGGATCTTCTTCAGACGGAGGAGGATTCTGAGTGCATCTGAGACCACACTTTGGAATTACTGTTCTTCTTGCCGGCCTGGTACTTTATCATAAACTGATAATTAGATAATCTCGCCATCCATCTCTGTTTCAGAGCACCTAGTCGAACTGCATTCATAAGCAGGCCCGGATTTAGGGTTGGGCCCAAGGGGCCCGGGCCCTGGGCCACCCACCAAGCATGGGCCTCCCGCCAATATAGGGATAAATATCTCAAAACATGTCAAATACACGTCTCTCTGCTGTGAACCACTTCTAATGATAAGGAACATTTTAACAAAAGAGAAACTATTGAAAGTGTAGGGACCTGGCTACGGTCCTACATCTCAGTGGCTGGCGCAGAGCGGCAGAGTCATGGCACCTGACCTGCATCAGCATCCACTGACCTGGCTAGCCTAGCCAGACTTCCTTAGTACCCTCCCTGTACCTAATGCTTAGCTTATGGCATGCTGCAGCCTTCTCTGATCCCAACAGAAGCTTCTAGGCGCTACCTATTCAGCTATATGATCGCTCCCGCGGATTAGATCAGATGAGAGTGTGTTCAGATACCTTTGAGGAAGGAGGTGGAGCCACGATGTCAGCGCGAGAAGAGGTTCAGTCTTCACAGTGTCGCAGTGGGTGAGTATGATCTCTGTCTGTCTGTGTGTGTATGTGTGTGTGTGTTTGTCTGTGTATCTTTCTTGCAGCTCCTGTCCTACACAGTACCATACTGTATATACAAGTCCACACTATATCCTGCATTACAGTGTGTCTGTGTATACTGTATGTATATAGTGTGGACCTGTTTACAGTATAATGCTGTGTATACACTTTATACAGCCCCTCAGCCTCTATTCTATATACAGCCAGCACAGCAACAGCCTCTGATATAGAGTTGTGGCCAAAAGTATTGACACCCCTGCAATTCTGTCAGATAATACTCAGTTTCTTCCTGAAAATGATTGCAATCACAAATTCTTTGGTATTATTATCTTCATTTAATTTGTCTTAAATGAAAAAACACAAAAGAGAATGAAGCAAAAAGCAAAACATTGATGTTTTCACACAAAACTCCAAAAATGGGCCAGACAAAAGTATTGGCACCCTCAGCCTAATATTTGGTTGCACAACCTTTAGCCAAAATAACTGCGACCAACCGCTTTCGGTAACCATCAATGAGTTTCTTACAATGCTCTGCTGGAATTTTAGACCATTCTTCTTTGGCAAACTGCTCCAGGTCCCTGATATTTGAAGGGTGCCTTCTCCAAACTGCCATTTTTAGATCTCTCCACAGGTGTTCTATGGGATTCAGGTCTGGACTCATTGTTGACCACCTTAGAAGTCTCCAGTGCTTTCTCTCAAACCATTTTCTAGTGCTTTTTGAAGTGTGTTTTGGGTCATTGTCCTGCTGGAAGACCCATGACCTCTGAGGGAGACCCAGCTTTCTCACACTGAGCCCTACATTGTGCTGCAAAATTTGTTTGTAGTCTTCAGACTTCATAATGCCATGCACACGGTCAAGCAGTCCAGTGCCAGAGGCAGCAAAGGAACCCCAAAACATCAGGGAACCTCCGCCATGCTTGACTGTAGGGATCGTGTTCTTTTCTTTGAATGCCTCTTTTTTTCTCCTGTAAACTCTATGTTGATGCCTTTGCCCAAAAAGCTCTACTTTTGTCTCATCTGACCAGAGAACATTCTTCCAAAACGTTTTAGGCTTTTTCAGGTAAGTTTTGGCAAACTCCAGCCTGGCTTTTTTATGTCTCAGGGTAAGAAGTGGGGTCTTTCTGGGTCTCCTACGATACAGTCCCTTTTCATTCAGATGCTGATGGATAGTACGGGTTGACAATGTTGTACCCTCGGACTGCAGGGCAGCTTTTAACTTGCTTGGATGTTAGTAGAGGTTCTTTATCCAACATCCGCACAATCTTGCATTGAAATCTCTTGTCAATTTTTCTTTTCCGTCCACATCTAGGGAGGTTAGCCACAGTGCCATGGGCACTGCGCACGGTAGACACAGGAACATTCAGGTCTTTTGAGATGGACTTGCAGCCTTGAGATTGCTCATGCTTCCTCACAATTTGGTTTCTCAACTCCTCAGTCAGCTCTTTGGTCTTCTTTCTTTTCTCCATGCTCAATGTGGTACACACAATGACACAGGACAGAGGTTGAGTCAACTTTAATCCATGTCAACTGGCTGCAAGTGTGATTTAGTTATTGCCAACACCTGTTAGGTGCCACAGGTAAGTTACAGGTGCTGTTAATTACACAAATTAGAGAAGCATCACATAATTTTTCGAACAGTGCCAATACTTTTGTCCACCCCCTTTTTATGTTTGGTATATCCAATTTGGCTTTAGGACAATTATTTTTGTGTTTTTTCATTTAAGACAAATTAAATAAAGATAATAATAACAAAGAATTTGTGTTTGCAATCATTTTCAGGAAGAAACTGAGTATTATCTGACAGAATTGCAGGGGTGTCAATACTTTTGGCCACAACTGTATACAGCCCGGCAGCAGCCCCTCATATATATATACAGCCTAACAGCAGCTTCTAATATATACAGCCCAGCAGCAGCTCCTCATATATATACAGCCCAGCAGAAGCCTCTCACACATATACAGCCAGCACAGCAACAGCCTCTGATATATACAGGTAAACAGCCTCTGATATATACAGCCGGCAGCAGCACCTCATTTATATATACAGCCCAGCAGCAGCCCCTTATATGTATATACAACCCAGCAGAAACCTCTCATGTATATACATATACAGCTCAGCAGAAGCCCCTCATATATATACAGCCCAGTAGAATCCTCTCATACATATACAGCCCAGCAGAAGCCTCTCATACATATAGAGCCCAGCAGAAGCCTCTGACATATAGAGCTCAGCAGAAGCTTCTGACATATAGAGCCCAGCAGAAGCCTCTCATACATATACAGCCCAGCAGAAGCCCCTTATATATAGATCCCAGCAGAAGCCTCTCATACATTTACAGCCCAGCAGAAGCCTCTCATACATATACAGCCCAGCAGAAGCCTCTCATACATATACAGCCCAGCAGAAGCCCCTCATATATATACAGGCCAGCAGAAGCCTCTCATACATATACAGCCCAGCAGAAGCCTCTCATACATATACAGCCCAGCAGAAGCCTCTCATACATATACAGCCCAGCAGAAGCCTCTGACATATAGAGCCCAGCAGAAGCCCCTCATATATATACAGCCCAACAGAAGCCTCTCATACATATTCAGCCCAGCAGAAGCCTCTCATACATATACAGCCCAGCAGAAGCCTCTCATACATATACAGCCCAGCAGAAGCCTCTGACATATAGAGCCCAGCAGAAGCCCTTCATATATATACAGCCCAGCAGAAGCCTCTCATATATTTTCAGCCCAGCAGAAGCCTCTCATACATATACAGCCCAGCAGAAGCCTATCATACATACACAGCCCAGCAGAAGCCTCTCATACATATACAGCCCAGCAGAAGCCTCTCATACATATACAGCCCAGCAGAAGCCTCTGACATATAGAGCCCAGCAGAAGTCTCTCATACATATACAGCCCAGCAGAAGCCTCTCATACATTAACAGCCCAGCAGAAGCCTCTCATACATATACAGCCCATAGAAGCCTCTGACATATAGAGCCCAGCAGAAGCCTCTGACATATAGAGCCCAGCAGCATTCTTTGATATAGACAGCCCAAATTCCTACAATATACATACATGTACATATTTTAATCTTTAACGCCCTTTCAGGACTTCAAGGGTTGACAAGGTCAGATATACTGCGTGAATTGGACTTTAGTGACATCATTAGTGATTTTGCAGCACACAAATCAAGGAAAGTGCCCGGATTGTAAAAAATGAATGATTTTACTTGAATTACTCTGCGTAAATGATTTTTGTAAATAAACTTGCGTTCGTTTCATTTTGTGTTTTTGCATTACATATTGCAGCACCTTGAAAAATGGGCCTCCCTCCAAAATGGGCCCCGGGCCACCCACCTCTTAAATCCGGCCCTGTTCATAAGGGGAAGAGGATTATTGTCAGTGTACATAGTGAATATGGAGCCAGCTAGATAACTATTTAATCTTTGGGTTATAGACCAAACCACAACCAGTTATTCCAGCTTCAATGAGCCGTAGTTTGAGGGGTTTGTTTCTGATTATTGGAGTGATCTGCTAGCATAGGAGATTACTTTATCTTGTCCTTTCCATGCTTGCAATAGAACAGCTTATAGTCTTGTGTTTCTGGCATTGGTATGCAAGATAAAAGGTTGACTGTAGTTAGGACATGAAGACACAAAAGAGAATAGTAAAACCAAAAACACTCAGTTTGAAAAAATGTTGCAGTAATCCGCAAGTGCTAGTAAAAGATGTAAAAAACAGGGTATTTGGTTGATACGTTTTTTGCAAAAAATGTATACTAAGCTGCTCTACCAATCTTCACGGTATACCCTTATCAGAGCAGTCCTAACTAATGTATGCAATCCCTATCTGATGTATTTAAAAACCTGATCATCTGTATATAACCTGTGTGAACAGGGTTCAGAGAGGAAAAATCCATGTGTGCATACAGGGTAGAACAGCTTTTGTGCAGATAGCCCAAGAGGAGTGGTGGAACTCCCCAGTCTTGTAGACACAAGAGAACAATTATGGAAACAGGAACACATGGGCTACTTGCACAGTGAACAAGTCTGTATGATCATGTTCACACACCACCAAGAAACCTGAAGACACAAAAGAGAATAGTAAAACCAAAAACACTCAGTTTGAAAAAATGTTGCAGTAATCCGCAAGTGCTAGTAAAAGATGTAAAAAACAGGGTATTTGGTTGATACGTTTTTTGCAAAACTGATAAGGGTATACCGTGAAGATTGGTAGAGCAGCTTAGTATACATTTTTTGCAAAAAACGTATCAACCAAATACCCTGTTTTTTACATCTTTTACTAGCACTTGCGGATTACTGCAACATTTTTTCAAACTGAGTGTTTTTGGTTTTACTATTCTCTTTTGTGTCTTCAGGTTTCTTGGTGGTGTGTGAACATGATCATACAGACTTGTTCACTGTGCAAGTAGCCCATGTGTTCCTGTTTCCATAATTGTTCTCTTGTGTCTACAAGACTGGGGAGTTCCACCACTCCTCTTGGGCTATCTGCACAAAAGCTGTTCTACCCTGTATGCACACATGGATTTTTCCTCTCTGAACCCTGTTCACACAGGTTATATACAGATGATCAGGTTTTTAAATACATCAGATAGGGATTGCATACATTAGTTAGGACTGCTCTGATAAGGGTATACCGTGAAGATTGGTAGAGCAGCTTAGTATACATTTTTTGCAAAAAACGTATCAACCAAATACCCTGTTTTTTACATCTTTTACTAGCACTTGCGGATTACTGCAACATTTTTTCAAACTGAGTGTTTTTGGTTTTACTATTCTCTTTTGTGTCTTCAGGTTTCTTGGTGGTGTGTGAACATGATCATACAGACTTGTTCACTGTGCAAGTAGCCCATGTGTTCCTGTTTCCATAATTGTTCTCTTGTGTCTACAAGACTGGGGAGTTCCACCACTCCTCTTGGGCTATCTGCACAAAAGCTGTTCTACCCTGTATGCACACATGGATTTTTCCTCTCTGAACCCTGTTCACACAGGTTATATACAGATGATCAGGTTTTTAAATACATCAGATAGGGATTGCATACATTAGTTAGGACTGCTCTGATAAGGGTATACCGTGAAGATTGGTAGAGCAGCTTAGTATACATTTTTTGCAAAAAACGTATCAACCAAATACCCTGTTTTTTACATCTTTTACTAGCACTTGCGGATTACTGCAACATTTTTTCAAACTGAGTGTTTTTGGTTTTACTATTCTCTTTTGTGTCTTCAGGTTTCTTGGTGGTGTGTGAACATGATCATACAGACTTGTTCACTGTGCAAGTAGCCCATGTGTTCCTGTTTCCATAATTGTTCTCTTGTGTCTACAAGACTGGGGAGTTCCCACACTCCTCTTGGGCTATCTGCACAAAAGCTGTTCTACCCTGTATGCACACATGGATTTTTCCTCTCTGAACCCTGTTCACACAGGTTATATACAGATGATCAGGTTTTTAAATACATCAGATAGGGATTGCATACATTAGTTAGGACTGCTCTGATAAGGGTATACCGTGAAGATTGGTAGAGCAGCTTAGTATACATTTTTTGCAAAAAACGTATCAACCAAATACCCTGTTTTTTACATCTTTTACTAGCACTTGCGGATTACTGCAACATTTTTTCAAACTGAGTGTTTTTGGTTTTACTATTCTCTTTTGTGTCTTCAGGTTTCTTGGTGGTGTGTGAACATGATCATACAGACTTGTTCACTGTGCAAGTAGCCCATGTGTTCCTGTTTCCATAATTGTTCTCTTGTGTCTACAAGACTGGGGAGTTCCACCACTCCTCTTGGGCTATCTGCACAATAGCTGTTCTACCCTGTATGCACACATGGATTTTTCCTCTCTGAACCCTGTTCACACAGGTTATATACAGATGATCAGGTTTTTAAATACATCAGATAGGGATTGCATACATTAGTTAGGACTGCTCTGATAAGGGTATACCGTGAAGATTGGTAGAGCAGCTTAGTATACATTTTTTGCAAAAAACGTATCAACCAAATACCCTGTTTTTTACATCTTTTACTAGCACTTGCGGATTACTGCAACATTTTTTCAAACTGAGTGTTTTTGGTTTTACTATTCTCTTTTGTGTCTTCAGGTTTCTTGGTGGTGTGTGAACATGATCATACAGACTTGTTCACTGTGCAAGTAGCCCATGTGTTCCTGTTTCCATAATTGTTCTCTTGTGTCTACAAGACTGGGGAGTTCCACCACTCCTCTTGGGCTATCTGCACAAAAGCTGTTCTACCCTGTATGCACACATGGATTTTTCCTCTCTGAACCCTGTTCACACAGGTTATATACAGATGATCAGGTTTTTAAATACATCAGATAGGGATTGCATACATTAGTTAGGACTGCTCTGATAAGGGTATACCGTGAAGATTGGTAGAGCAGCTTAGTATACATTTTTTGCAAAAAACGTATCAACCAAATACCCTGTTTTTTACATCTTTTACTAGCACTTGCGGATTACTGCAACATTTTTTCAAACTGAGTGTTTTTGGTTTTACTATTCTCTTTTGTGTCTTCAGGTTTCTTGGTGGTGTGTGAACATGATCATACAGACTTGTTCACTGTGCAAGTAGCCCATGTGTTCCTGTTTCCATAATTGTTCTCTTGTGTCTACAAGACTGGGGAGTTCCCACACTCCTCTTGGGCTATCTGCACAAAAGCTGTTCTACCCTGTATGCACACATGGATTTTTCCTCTCTGAACCCTGTTCACACAGGTTATATACAGATGATCAGGTTTTTAAATACATCAGATAGGGATTGCATACATTAGTTAGGACTGCTCTGATAAGGGTATACCGTGAAGATTGGTAGAGCAGCTTAGTATACATTTTTTGCAAAAAACGTATCAACCAAATACCCTGTTTTTTACATCTTTTACTAGCACTTGCGGATTACTGCAACATTTTTTCAAACTGAGTGTTTTTGGTTTTACTATTCTCTTTTGTGTCTTCAGGTTTCTTGGTGGTGTGTGAACATGATCATACAGACTTGTTCACTGTGCAAGTAGCCCATGTGTTCCTGTTTCCATAATTGTTCTCTTGTGTCTACAAGACTGGGGAGTTCCACCACTCCTCTTGGGCTATCTGCACAATAGCTGTTCTACCCTGTATGCACACATGGATTTTTCCTCTCTGAACCCTGTTCACACAGGTTATATACAGATGATCAGGTTTTTAAATACATCAGATAGGGATTGCATACATTAGTTAGGACTGCTCTGATAAGGGTATACCGTGAAGATTGGTAGAGCAGCTTAGTATACATTTTTTGCAAAAAACGTATCAACCAAATACCCTGTTTTTTACATCTTTTACTAGCACTTGCGGATTACTGCAACATTTTTTCAAACTGAGTGTTTTTGGTTTTACTATTCTCTTTTGTGTCTTCAGGTTTCTTGGTGGTGTGTGAACATGATCATACAGACTTGTTCACTGTGCAAGTAGCCCATGTGTTCCTGTTTCCATAATTGTTCTCTTGTGTCTACAAGACTGGGGAGTTCCACCACTCCTCTTGGGCTATCTGCACAAAAGCTGTTCTACCCTGTATGCACACATGGATTTTTCCTCTCTGAACCCTGTTCACACAGGTTATATACAGATGATCAGGTTTTTAAATACATCAGATAGGGATTGCATACATTAGTTAGGACTGCTCTGATAAGGGTATACCGTGAAGATTGGTAGAGCAGCTTAGTATACATTTTTTGCAAAAAACGTATCAACCAAATACCCTGTTTTTTACATCTTTTACTAGCACTTGCGGATTACTGCAACATTTTTTAAAACTGAGTGTTTTTGGTTTTACTATTCTCTTTTGTGTCTTCAGGTTTCTTGGTGGTGTGTGAACATGATCATAGTAACATAGTAACATAGTTAGTAAGGCCGAAAAAAGACATTTGTCCATCCAGTTCAGCCTATATTCCATCATAATAAATACCCAGATCTACGTCTTTCTACAGAACCTAATAATTGTATGATACAATATTGTTCTGCTCCAGGAAGACATCCAGGCCTCTCTTGAACCCCTCGACTGAGTTCGCCATCACCACCTCCTCAGGCAAGCAATTCCAGATTCTCACTGCCCTAACAGTAAAGAATCCTCTTCTATGTTGGTGGAAAAACCTTCTCTCCTCCAGACGCAAAGAATGCCCCCTTGTGCCCGTCACCTTCCTTGGTATAAACAGATCCTCAGCGAGATATTTGTATTGTCCCCTTATATACTTATACATGGTTATTAGATCGCCCCTCAGTCGTCTTTTTTCTAGACTAAATAATCCTAATTTCGCTAATCTATCTGGGTATTGTAGTTCTCCCATCCCCTTTATTAATTTTGTTGCCCTCCTTTGTACTCTCTCTAGTTCCATTATATCCTTCCTGAGCACCGGTGCCCAAAACTGGACACAGTACTCCATGTGCGGTCTAACTAGGGATTTGTACAGAGGCAGTATAATGCTCTCATCATGTGTATCCAGACCTCTTTTAATGCACCCCATGATCATACAGACTTGTTCACTGTGCAAGTAGCCCATGTGTTCCTGTAGTTAGGACATGCCTGTTTCAAGCCTTGGTAAGACTTTTCCAGCCATGCATTCCATTCAATGGGAGGACTTTTGTGTCTTGTCTTTCTGGATTGACCTAATAGCAATTTTTGCAGTGGAGCTGTCAACTTCATGAAGTTGGAAATGAAGCGGCAGTAGAAGCCTACAAGACCAAGGAACAGACACACTTTCTTGACAGTGGTTGGCACTGTCCAGTTGCAGATAAGTCACCTTGTCTGGATCTGGAGACAGTCCTTCTGTGCTGACATGACCCAAATACTGGATGCAGAATAGGAGGGCTTCTTAAACAAAAAATAACATGTCTGTAAGAATTCTTGCTGGTTTGTAGGTGCTCAACAAGTTATTTCAGGTAATAAAATGCAATTGAATTATTTAAAAATCATGCAATTTGATTTTCTGGCTTTTATTCTTAGACTAGATGGTGGCCCGATTCTAACGCATTGGGTATTCTAGAATATGCATGGCCATGTAGTATATTACCCAGCCCACGTAGTATTTTGTCCAGCTACGTAGTATATTGGCCAGACACGTAGTATATTGGCCAGACACGTAGTATATTGCCCAGCCACATGGTATATTGCCCAGCCACGTGGTATATTGCCCAGCTATGTGATATATTGCCCAGCCACATGGTATATTGCCCAGCCACGTGGTATATTGCCCAGCCACGTAATATATTGCACAGCCACATAGTATATTGCCCAGTGACGTAGTATATTGCCCAGTTACGTAGTATACAGCACAGAGCCACATAGTATATTGCACAGCGACATAGTATACAGCACAGAGCCATGTAGCATATTTCACAGCGACGTAGTATATTGCCCAGCCACGTAGTATATTGCCCAGCCATGTAGTATATTGCCAAATGACGTAGTATGTTGCCCAGTGACGTAGTATACAGCACAGAGCCACGTAATATATTGCCCAGTGACATAGTATACAGCACAGAGCCACGTAGTATATTGCCCAGTTACGTAGTATATTGCCCAGTGACATAGTATACAGCACAAAGCCACATAGTATATTGGCCAGTGACGTAGTATATTGCCGAGCCACGTATGTCACAGGCTAAAAAATAAAAATAAACATACTCACCTAACGATCCGAGGGCCCCTTGTAGTTGAACATACTCACCATTCTGTTCGCTGCTCCTCAGCGTCCTGTCCCTCCGCCTACTGGGATCCAACGGCGCTGTGCCGATGGGCGCGCGGCTGCCGCCATCTTCCGTTCCCAGGATGCTTTGTGAAATTACCCAGATGACTTAGCGGTCTCGCAAGACCGCTAGGTCTTCTGGGTAATTTCGCAAAGCATCGCTGGGAAAGGAAGATGGCGGCAGGCACGAGCGCCTCAGCGGACAACGGAGGGTGAGTATAGCAGGTTTTTTGTTTTTTTAACATTACTTTTTTTTACTATTGATGCCGCATAGGCAGCATCAATAGTAAAAGGTTGGGGACACACAGGGTTAATAGCGGCGGTATCGGGGTGCGTTACCCGCGGCATAACGCGGTCCGTTACTGCCGGCATTAACTCTGTGTTAGCGGTGACCGGAGGGGAGTATGGATCGGGCGCCGGGGAGAGTGACTGCGGGGAGCATGGAGCGGAGCAACGGGGACACTGACTGCAGGGAGCGGGGAGTATAGAGCGGGCGACGGGGACACTGCGGGGAGTATGGAGCGGGTGGCGGGAACACTGCGGGGAGTGGGGAGTATGCATGGAGCGGGCGCCGGGGACACTGCGGTGAGTATGGAGCGGGCGCCGGCCACTGACTACGGAGAGTAAGGAGCGGCCATTTTCTTCCGGACTGTGCCCGTCACTGCGACCACCGCCACAGCGGCCATGCACCAGCAGGGCGGACGGCCTGTTGCCCCACAGCACCCATGCTGCGACACTGAGCCCCCATGACTCCAGACCACGCCGCCCCACCAGCACAAAGCCACAGCAACAACGGCCGCCACACAGCACCAGCACCAAAATGAAAGGAGCATAGAAACTCACCTTCCTCCAGCTCTTCAGTGAGAGCCAAAAATGGGCTAGACCCCTAACTTTGCAGTCTTCTGCTAATTAAAATCACCTGTGCCAAATTGGAGGAGTGCTGGCGCCGGGTACACTGCGGGGAGTATGGAGCGGGCGCCGGGGACACTGCAGGGAGTATGGAGCGGGTGGCGGGGACACTCCGGGGAGTGGGGAGTATGTATGGAGCGGGCGCCAGGGACACTGCGGTGAGTATGGAGCGGGCGCCGGCCACTGACTGCGGGGAGTAAGGAGCAGCCATTTTCTTCCGGACTCTGCCCATCGCTGATTGGTCGTGGCTGTTTTGCGGCGACCAATCAGTGACTTGGATTTCCACGATAGACAGAGGCCACGACCAATGAATATCTGTGACAGACAGATAGACAGACAGAAGGACAGACGGAAGTACCCCTTAGACAATTATATAGTAGATTCTGTCTCTCATAGCTGAAGTGTACCTACGATAAAAATTACAGACCTCTCCATTCTTTGTAAGTGGGAAAACATGCAGTGTATCAAATACTTACTGTAATTTTCCCCATTGTAGCGCTATATGTGCACTAAAACTTCTCCCCTCAGCCTGGACCTTGACATATACGACACCTTAGGCTTTCATGAAAGTACCACAGCTCTCTTTCCATTACTAGCAACAAGGATTGTATCAAGACATCTCTCCTCTGATTCCTAACTGACGTCATCTGGCAGTTGGGCAGTTCTTGAACCGCATAGGACACTATGTCCCACTCTGGAGTCCCGACAGCAACCACAGCGAAGGCATTGGCTGGCCTCTTTGATCTCCAGCACCACTCAATCCCAGGTACATTAGGTCTGCTTCTCCTGGGCTCGATAGTTCTCCTGCGGGGACTGCTACCCACCACACTTCACAATAGTCCTTACACTAATTTAATGTGTGTAAAAATGGCTTCTCAGACTATCATAGTTCACTGACATTTGTGACGCCTGACTTTGCAGGTGTCAATAGAGTTGAGCGAGTTGACCTTTTTAGAGTCGAGCCGGGTTTCGCGAAACCCGACTATCTCAAAAGTTGGGTCGAGTGAAATCGGCCAATTATGACGTAAAGTCGGGATCGACCGAAACACGAAACCCAATGCAAGTCAATGGGGCAGCATAGTCGGCAGTGAGTGGGGGCCAGGAAAACACCTAGAGTGCCCATTTTAATGTCAAAACCATCCATTCTTCTTAATGAAGCTTGTCAAGCGTAATTTACCTTATAATAATTGGAAGGCATTTGAAATTGGGGTTCATTTGGCTAAAGTTGTGGTGGGTAGGGCTGGTTCAAGTAATTAGTGGGCCCAGGAAATCTGGACCACGTCACGGCAGTGGAGCAGGGAGAGGTAAGTATTTCAACTTTGCAAGTGCTGTGAACCTGAGCAAGCAGGGGGGGCCCACTCGTTGGCATTGGCACTGGCACAGGGCCCCTCAAAGTACAGCGGTGTGTTTGCACGGCGGGGGCGCCTCCCACCGGTAGCAACACTTTTGCGTACTATGAGAGGCCCTGTGCCAGTGACGTCGCCAACTAGTATTCCTCCCCCCATCTAATGAAGGAACCTGCACTTTCATCTGCACCTTCCTCTTTGTCCCCGTGTAAGGTGGTATGGTATGCGGGAAGAGCAACCTGACTTTCAGCAGGGTCACAATGTTGTTGTGTAGCGTGCACGGGGAATGTTGCGTTATGGGTCAATGTACCAGCAGACTCATCTATCACTGGCTGGGCAATGGGCAGGATGAGGAGGAAACACAGATATAGGCCCAAAGAATAAAGTGGGCTAAATGCAGTTCAAAATTGGTAACACAGGAATAACCAGGGGGCATTGCAGTGGAGGACAACTGGAATGAGAGGCTGACACAGAGAGTAGGCCCAAATCAGTAAGTAGTCGAAATGCAGTTCAAAATTGGCAACCGTAGTAAACAGGCGGCACAGCTTTGTTCAGTGGAGGAGAACAGCAAGGAGTGGCAGACACCGATAGTAGGCCCCAACCCAACTAGTAGGCCAAATGCAGTCTAACATTAACAACTACTTAACGAGCGCCTGAAAACAGAATTTCAGGACAGGAAACCAGGAGAACAGCAAAGAGTGGCAGACACCGATAGTAGGCCCCAAACCAACTAGTACGCCAAATGCAGTTGTTCCGTTTAACCACAATTTAATGAGAGCCTGAAGATAGAAGTTCAGGAAAGGCAACCTGGAGAACACCTTGGAGTGGAACACACCATCTCTCTACACCCCATACCCAATTTGTAGGCCTAATGCAGTGTAATTTCCAAGAACTACTAAACGAGAGCCGGAAGATCGAAGCTCAGGAAAGGCAACCTGGAGAACACCTTGGAGTGGAACACACCATCTCTCTACACCCCATACCCAATTTGTAGGCCTAATGCAGTGTAGTTTCCAAGAACTACTAAACGAGAGCCGGAAGATCGAAGCTCAGGAAAGGCAACCTGGAGAACACCTTGGAGTGGAACACACCATCTCTCTACACCCCATACCCAATTTGTAGGCCTAATGCAGCGTAGTTTCCAACAACTACTAAACGAGAGCATGAAGATCGAAGCATTGGCGAGGAAACCTGGGGAACACCTTGGAGTGGAACACACCATCTCTCTACACCCCATACCCAATTTGTAGGCCTAATGCAGCGTAGTTTCCAACAACTACTAAACGAGAGCCGGAAGATCGAAGCTCAGGAAAGGCAACCTGGAGAACACCTTGGAGTGGAACACACCATCTCTCTACACCCCATATCCAATTTGTAGGCCTAATGCAGTGTAGTTTCCAACAACTACTAAACGAGAGCATGAAGATCGAAGCATTGGCGAGGAAACCTGGGGAACACCTTGGAGTGGAACATACCATCTCTCTACACCCCATACCCAATTTGTAGGCCTAATGCAGTGTAGTTTCCAACAACTACTAAACGAGAGCATGAAGATCGAAGCTCAGGAAAGGCAACCTGGGGAACACCTTGGAGTGTAACAAGCCCTCTCTCTACACCACGGAAGGGCTGATTCTTAGGAAGGAAGGCTGTCGGAAAGAAGCAGGGCGCGTCCGAGGGTGATTATATTCTTATTAGGTATATACTCACCCTCGGACGCGCCCTGCTTCTTTATTTGTAATGAATGTTTATTTGCAATGTTGTTTTGACTTACTCTATTTTTTTGGTAAATAATGATTTTATTATTTTCATTGTTTTGCATCTTCTTGGCAATAATATAAAGAAGACGCGACAGGACAACACTCGGTGGATGCCATATCTGTGTTTTAAATTGAAAAAAACTTTCAGTTAACTACTTGCAGGAGAAAGTTATTGTAGCTGGTGGCCATTTTTAGTACTGTACCAGATTTTTGTTGTATGTGTTTGTTTTTAATGTTAAAATGTCTGCATTTGATATCTCTCCAGTATTTTCTTTTTTATAAGCAAAATACTTATTTTTATATTTTCTGATGTTGGTTCAAGGGGTACACGGGCAGCAGTAGACAGGTCAGTGGAGGCCTAGTGGAAGGAGGGACCGCAGACAGGCTTCGAAGCCCTAACATAATAAATTTGGGCTGGCTGTAGGCAATTTAAAATTGGTTCCAGGGGCACACGGGCGGCAATAGACAGGTCAGTGGAGGCCTAGTGGAAGGAGGGACCGCAGACAGGCTTCGAAGCCCTAACATAATAAATTGGGCTGGCTGTAGGCAATTTAAAATTGGTTCCAGGGGAACACGGGCAGCAGTAGACAGGTCAGTGGAGGCCTAGTGGAAGGAGGGACCGCAGACAGGCTTCGAAGCCCTAACATAATAAATTGGGCTGGCTGTAGGCAATTTAAAATTGGTTCCAGGGGAACCCGGGCAGCAGTAGACAGGTCAGTGGACGCCTAGTGGAAGGAGGGACCGCAGACAGGCTTCGAAGCCCTAACATAATAAATTGGGCTGGCTGTAGGCAATTTAAAATTGGTTCCAGGGGAACCCGGGCAGCAGTAGACAGGTCAGTGGAGGCCTAGTGGAAGGAGGGACCGCAGACAGGCTTCGAAGCCCTAACATAATAAATTGGCCTGGCTGTAGGCAATTTACAATTGGTTCCAGGGGAACACGGGCGGCAGTAGACAGGTCAGTGGAGGCCTAGTGGAAGGAGGGACCGCAGACAGGCTTCAAAGCCCTAACATAATAAATTGGGCTGGCTGTAGGCAATTTAAAATTGGTTCCAGGGGAACCCGGGCAGCAGTAGACAGGTCAGTGGAGGCCTAGTGGAAGGAGGGACCGCAGACAGGCTTCGAAGCCCTAACATAATAAATTGGCCTGGCTGTAGGCAATTTACAATTGGTTCCAGGGGAACACGGGCGGCAGTAGACAGGTCAGTGGAGGCCTAGTGGAAGGAGGGACCACAGACAGGCTTCGAAGCCCTAACATAATAAATTGGGCTGGCTGTAGGCAATTTAAAATTGGTTCCAGGGGAACCCGGGCAGCAGTAGACAGGTCAGTGGAGGCCTAGTGGAAGGAGGGACCGTAGACAGGCTTCGAAGCCCTAACATAATAAATTGGGCTGGCTGTAGGCAATTTAAAATTGGTTCCAGGGGAACATGGGCAGCAGTGGCCTGGTCAGTGTAGTAGTAGTGGAAAAACGGGCCGCAGACAGGCTTCGAAGGCCTAACATAACAAAAATTGGGATGTAGGCAATTTACAATTGGTTCCAGGGGAACACGGGCAGCAGTAGACAGGTCAGTGGAGGCCTAGTGGAAGGAGGGACCGCAGATAGGCTTCGAAGCCCTAACATAATAAATTTGGCTGGCTGTAGGCAATTTAAAATTGGTTCCAGGGGAACCCGGGCAGCAGTAGACAGGTCAGTGGAGGCCTAGTGGAAGGAGGGACCGCAGACAGGCTTCGAAGCCCTAACATAATAAATTGGCCTGGCTGTAGGCAATTTACAATTGGTTCCAGGGGAACACGGGCGGCAGTAGACAGGTCAGTGGAGGCCTAGTGGAAGGAGGGACCGCAGACAGGCTTCGAAGCCCTAACATAATAAATTGGGCTGGCTGTAGGCAATTTAAAATTGGTTCCAGGGGAACCCAGGCAGCAGTAGACAGGTCAGTGGAGGCCTAGTGGAAGGAGGGACCGCAGACAGGCTTCGAAGCCCTAACATAATAAATTGGCCTGGCTGTAGGCAATTTACAATTGGTTCCAGGGGAACACGGGCGGCAGTAGACAGGTCAGTGGAGGCCTAGTGGAAGGAGGGACCGCAGACAGGCTTCGAAGCCCTAACATAATAAATTGGGCTGGCTGTAGTCAATTTAAAATTGGTTCCAGGGGAACCCGGGCAGCAGTAGACAGGTCAGTGGAGGCCTAGTGGAAGGAGGGACCGCAGACAGGCTTCGAAGCCCTAACATAATAAATTGGGCTGGCTGTAGGCAATTTAAAATTGGTTCCAGGGGAACACGGGCAGCAGTGGCCTGGTCAGTGTAGTAGTAGTGGAAAAACGGGCCGCAGACAGGCTTCGAAGGCCTAACATAACAAAAATTGGGATGTAGGCAATTTACAATTGGTTCCAGGGGAACACGGGCAGCAGTAGACAGGTCAGTGGAGGCCTAGTGGAAGGAGGGACCGCAGACAGGCTTCGAAGCCCTAACATAATAAATTTGGCTGGCTGTAGGCAATTTAAAATTGGTTCCAGGGGAACACGGGCAGCAGTAGGCAGGTCAGTGGAGGCCTAGTGGAAGGAGGGACCGCAGACAGGCTTCGAAGCCCTAACATAATAAATTGGCCTGGCTGTAGGCAATTTACAATTGGTTCCAGGGGAACACGGGCGGCAGTAGACAGGTCAGTGGAGGCCTAGTGGAAGGAGGGACCGCAGACAGGCTTCGAAGCCCTAACATAATAAATTGGGCTGGCTGTAGGCAATTTAAAATTGGTTCCAGGGGAACCCGGGCAGCAGTAGACAGGTCAGTGGAGGCCTAGTGGAAGGATGGACCGCAGACAGGCTTCGAAGCCCTAACATAATAAATTGGCCTGGCTGTAGGCAATTTACAATTGGTTCCAGGGGAACACGGGCGGCAGTAGAAAGGTCAGTGGAGGCCTAGTGGAAGGAGGGACCGCAGACAGGCTTCGAAGCCCTAACATAATAAATTGGGCTGGCTGTAGGCAATTTAAAATTGGTTCCAGGGGAACCCGGGCAGCAGTAGACAGGTCAGTGGAGGCCTAGTGGAAGGAGGGACCGCAGACAGGCTTCGAAGCCCTAACATAATAAATTGGGCTGGCTGTAGGCAATTTAAAATTGGTTCCAGGGGAACACGGGCAGCAGTGGCCTGGTCAGTGTAGTAGTAGTGGAAAAACGGGCCGCAGACAGGCTTCGAAGGCCTAACATAACAAAAATTGGGATGTAGGCAATTTACAATTGGTTCCAGGGGAACACGGGCAGCAGTAGACAGGTCAGTGGAGGCCTAGTGGAAGGAGGGACCGCAGACAGGCTTCAAAGCCCTAACATAATAAATTGGCCTGGCTGTAGGCAATTTACAATTGGTTCCAGGGGAACACGGGCGGCAGTAGACAGGTCAGTGGAGGCCTAGTGGAAGGAGGGACCGCAGACAGGCTTCGAAGCCCTAACATAATAAATTGGGCGGGCTGTAGGCAATTTAAAATTGGTTCCAGGGGAACCCGGGCAGCAGTAGACAGGTCAGTGGAGGCCTAGTGGAAGGAGGGACCGCAGACAGGCTTCGAAGCCCTAACATAATAAATTGGGCTGGCTGTAGGCAATTTTAAATTGGTTCCAGGGGAACCCGGGCAGCAGTAGACAGGTCAGTGGAGGCCTAGTGGAAGGAGGGACTGCAGACAGGCTTCGAAGCCCTAACATAATAAATTGGGCTGGCTGTAGGCAATTTAAAATTGGTTCCAGGGGAACCCGGGCAGCAGTAGACAGGTCAGTGGAGGCCTAGTGGAAGGAGTGACCGCAGACAGGCTTCGAAGGCCTAACATAAGAAAAATGTCAATACAATGGTATTGACAGTGCCAGGCATTGAAGGATGTCAGCGCATAGACTAAACATTGGTGGAGCTGTGAGAGAAAATTTTGCAAGTGGTAGAGCACTGTTTGACCTGGGGGGGGGGGGACTGTCTTGTGGCCGGCGGTACAGGCCCAGGGCCCCTCATATTACAACGGTGTGTCTGACGTTGGGTGCGCACCACCACCGCCAGACACTTTATTGTACTATGAGGGACCTAGTGGCAGTGCCGTCGACCAAAAGCGGGCACACCCACCTCTTCAGACAAACAGTACTCTCACGGGTGCTGGCGCCAAGTGGCGATACCACGGCCCCGTGTGGGGACTTTGGCCATTTAGGGAGGTGTTAACATGTCGGATGCTGGACAATCAGGTGCTGCAAATTACGAGATTGGAAAAGTCGTTCAGAATAGTCCACAGGCAAGACCTTTACATAGGAAAGCTAGGTGTCAGCCGGGCAAGGTGGGGCAAAAGATTTCGAAATCCAGTTGTGGTTCATTTTAATGAAGGTTAGATCATCTACATTTTGGGTAGCCAGACGAGTCCTTTTTTCTGTTAGTATTGAACCTGCAGCACTGAATACTCTTTCTGATAGGACACTAGCTGCCGGGCAAGCAAGCTCCTGCAATGCATATTCTGCCAATTCTGGCCAGGTGTCTAATTTTGATGCCCAGTAATCAAATGGGAATGACGGTTGAGGGAGAACGTCGATAAGGGATGAAAAATAGTTAGTAACCATACTGGACAAATGTTGTCTCCTGTCACTTTGAATTGATGCTGCAGTACCTGTCCTGTCTGCGGTCATAGCAAAATCACTCCACAACCTGGTCAGAAAACCCCTCTGGCCAACGACACTTCTGATTTCTGCCCCTCTAACACCTCTGGTCTGCTGGCCCCTGCAGCTCGTGTTAGAACGATCACGGGCGCTGTGTGCAGGGAATGCCAGAAGCAAACGGTCAACAAGAGTTGATTGTTTGGTTGCTAATATTAGTTCCAAGTTCTCATGTGGCATTATATTTTGCAATTTGCCTTTATAGCGAGGATCAAGGAGGCAGGCCAACCAGTAATCGTCATCGTTCATCATTTTTGTTATGCGTGTGTCCCTTTTGAGGATACGTAAGGCATAATCCGCCATGTGGGCCAAAGTTCCAGTTCTCAAATCTGTGGTTGTGCTTGGTTGAGGGGCAGTTTCAGGCAAATCCACGTCACTTGTGTCCCTCCAAAAACCAGAACCCGGCCTTGCCGCGCCAACAATTTCCACTGGCCCCGGAAAAGCTTCCTCATTAAAAATATAATCATCCCCATCATCCTCCTCGTCCTCCTCCTCCTCTTCGCCCGCTACCTTGTCCTGTACACTGCCCTGGCCAGACAATGGCTGACTGTCATCAAGGCTTTCCTCTTCCTCAGCTGCAGACGCCTGATCCTTTATGTGCGTCAAACTTTGCATCAGCAGACGCATTAGGGGGATGCTCATGCTTATTATGGCGTTGTCTGCACTAACCAGCCGTGTGCATTCCTCAAAACACTGAAGGACTTGACACATGTCTTGAATCTTCGACCACTGCACACCTGACAACTCCATGTCTGCCATCCTACTGCCTGCCCGTGTATGTGTATCCTCCCACAAAAACATAACAGCCCGCCTCTGTTCACACAGTCTCTGAAGCATGTGCAGTGTTGAGTTCCACCTTGTTGCAACGTCTATGATTAGGCGATGCTGGGGAAGGTTCAAAGAACGCTGATAGGTCTGCATACGGCTGGAGTGTACGGGCGAACGGCGGATATGTGAGCAAAGTCCACGCACTTTGAGGAGCAGGTCGGATAACCCCGGATAACTTTTCAGGAAGCACTGCACCACCAGGTTTAAGGTGTGAGCCAGGCAAGGAATGTGTTTCAGTTGGGAAATGGAGATGGCAGCCATGAAATTCCTTCTGTTATCACTCACTACCTTGCCTGCCTCAAGATCTACAGTGCCCAGCCACGACTGCGTTTCTTTCTGCAAGAACTCGGACAGAACTTCAGCGGTGTGTCTGTTGTCGCCCAAACACTTCATAGCCAATACAGCCTGCTGACGTTTGCCAGTAGCTTCCCCATAATGGGAGACCTGGTGTGCAACAGTGGCAGCTGCGGATGGAGTGGTTGTGCGACTGCGGTCTGTGGACGAGGTCTCGCTTCTGCAGGAGGACGAGGAGGAGGGGGTGCGAATGGCTACAGCCAACTGTTTCCTAGACCGTGGGCTAGGCAGAACTGTCCCAAACTTGCTGTCCCCTGTGGACCCTGCATCCACCACATTTACCCAGTGTGCCGTGATGGACACGTAACGTCCCTGGCCATGCCTACTGGTCCATGCATCTGTTGTCAGGTGCACCTTTGTGCTCACAGATTGCCTGAGTGCATGGACGATGCGCTCTTTAACATGCTGGTGGAGGGCTGGGATGGCTTTTCTGGAAAAAAAGTGTCGACTGGGTAGCTCGCAGCGTGGTACAGCGTAGTCCATCAGGGCTTTGAAAGCTTCGCTTTCAACTAACCGGTAGGACATCATCTCTAACGAGATTAGTCTAGCTATGTGGGCGTTCAAACCCTGTGTACGCGGATGCGAGGCTAAGTACTTCCTTTTTCTAACCATAGTCTCATGTAGGGTGAGCTGGACTGGAGAGCTGGAGATCGTGGAACTAGCGGGGGTGCCGGTGGACATGGCAGACTGAGAGACGGTGGGAGATGGTATTGTTGCCGCCGGTGCCCTAGATGCAGTGTTTCCTACTACGAAACTGGTGATTCCCTGACCCTGACTTCTTTGGCCTGGCAAAGAAACCTGCACAGATACTGCAGGTGGTGCAGAAAATGGTGGCCCTACACTGCCGGAAGGGATGTTGCGTTGATGACTAGCTTCATTGGCCGAGGGTGCTACAACCTTAAGGGACGTTTGGTAGTTAGTCCAAGCTTGCAAATGCATGGTGGTTAAATGTCTATGCATGCAACTTGTATTGAGACTTTTCAGATTCTGCCCTCTGCTTAAGGTAGTTGAACATTTTTGACAGATGACTTTGCGCTGATCAATTGGATGTTGTTTAAAAAAATGCCAGACTGCACTCTTTCTAGCATCGGATACCTTTTCAGGCATTGCAGACTGAGCTTTAACCGGATGGCCACGCTGTCCTCCAACAGGTTTTGACTTTGCCACGCGTTTTGGGCAAGATACGGGCCCGGCAGATGGAACCTGTTGCGATGTTGATGCCTGCTGCGGCCCCTCCTCCTCCGCTTCAGAACTGCTGCCGCCTGCACCCTGTTCCCCCAATGGCTGCCAATCGGGGTCAAGAACTGGGTCATCTATTACCTCTTCTTGTAGCTCGTGTGCAACTTCGTCTGTGTCACCTTGTCGGTCGGTGGTATAGCGTTCGTGATGGGGCAACATAGTCTCATCAGGGTCTGATTCTTGATCAGCACCCTGCGAGGGCAATGTTGTGGTCTGAGTCAAAGGACCAGCATAGTAGTCTGGCTGTGGCTGTGCATCAGTGCACTCCATGTCAGATTCAACTTGTAATGGGCATGGACTGTTAACTGCTTCACTTTCTAAGCCAGGGACGGTATGTGTAAAGAGCTCCATGGAGTAACCCCTTGTGTCGCCTGCTGCATTCTTCTCTGTTGTTGTTTTTGCTGAAGAGGACAAGGAAGCGACTTGTCCCTGACCGTGAACATCCACTAACGACGCGCTGCTTTTACTTTTACCAGTTTCACGAGAGGAGGCAAAAGAGCTAGAGGCTGAGTCAGCAAGATAAGCCAAAACTTGCTCTTGCTGCTCCGGCTTTAAAAGCGGTTTTCCTACTCCCAGAAAAGGGAGCGTTCGAGGCCTTGTGTAGCCAGACGACGAACCTGGCTCCACAGCTCCAGACTTAGGTGCAATATTTTTTTTCCCACGACCACCTGATGCTCCACCACTACCACTACCCTCATTACCAGCTAACAATGAACGCCCCCGGCCACGACCTCTTCCACCAGACTTCCTCATTGTTTTAAAAACGTTACCAAACTAACGGTATTTGTTGCAGTCACACAACTTACACGGTGAGCTATAACTTCAGTATGATTTAGCTACCCCTTTACAGGTGGGTGAGACCACAACAAAAATCAGGCACAATGTTACACACTCTGTTGTTGGTGGCAACAAATGAGAGAGATGCCACACACGCAGGACTGTCACTGAAGCGCAAATGTAAATATTAATCTCCCACTGATTTGTGTTTTTTTTTTAAAAAGGAGACTTTAGAAAAAAAAAAAAAAAAAAAATGATTTTTTTAAGGAAGAATTTATAAACCAAATAAAATGAAATGATTTTTTCAGGGAGAATTTAGAAAACAAATAAAACATAAAATAGCCTTTCTAGGGCCCAGTGAGTGAGAGAGGACGCACACAGGAGTCAGGAGAGGCACACAAGCCCAGAGGCCAATATTTATCTCCCACTGATTGATTAAGTGATTTTTTCAGGTAGATTTTGGAACCCAAATCAAGCAAAAAAATTAATAGGCTTTCTATGGCCCACAATTGGAGAGAGAGAGATGGCACACCCAGGAGTCAAGACTGGCACACAAGCAGAAAGGGCAATATTAATCTCCCACTGATTTGTTTTTTTTTTTTTTTTTCAGGGAGACTTTAGAAAAAAAAATACAAAAAAAATGATTTTTTTCAGGAATAATTTAGAAACCAAATAAAATAAAATGATTTTTTCAGGGAGAATTTAGAAAACAAATAAAACAAAAAATAGGCTTTCTAGGGCCCACTGAGTGAGAGAGGATGCACACAGGAGTCAGGAGTGGCACACAAGCCCAGAGGCCAATATTTATCTCCCACTGATTGATTTAGTGATTTTTTCAGGTAGATTTTGGAACCCAAATCAAGCAAAAAAATTAATGGGCTTTCTATGGCCCACAATTGGAGAGAGAGAGATGGCACACCCAGGAGTCAAGACTGGCACACAAGCAGAAAGGGCAATATTAATCTCCCACTGATTTGATTTTTTTTTTTTTTTCAGGGAGACTTTAGAAAAAAAAAATACAAAAAAAATGATTTTTTTTCAGGAATAATTTAGAAACCAAATAAAATAAAATGATTTTTTCAGTGAGAATTTAGAAAACAAATAAAACAAAAAATAGGCTTTCTAGGGCCCACTGAGTGAGAGAGGACGCACACAGGAGTCAGGAGTGGCACACAAGCCCAGAAGCCAATATTTATCTCCCACTGATTGATTTATTGATTTTTTCAGGTAGAATTTAGAACCCAAATCAACCAAAAAAATAAATAGGCTTTCTATGGCCCACTATTTGTGAGAGAGATGGCACGCTCAGGACTGGCACACAAGCCCAGAGGCCAATATTAATCTCCCACTTTTTTTTTTTTTTTCCAGGGAAAATTTATAAACCCAATAAAAAAAATAATAAATAGGCTTTCTATGGCCCACTATCTGAGAGAGAGAGATGGCACGCTTAGGACTGGCACACAAGCCCAAAGGCCAATATTAATCTCCCACTGATTGATTTATTGATTTTTTCAGGTAGATTTTGGAACCCAAATCAAGCAAAAAAATAAATAGGCTTTCTATTGTCCACTGAGAGATGGCACACACAGGAGTAAGGAGTGGCACACAAGCTCTGAGGCCAATATTTTTCTCCCACTGATTGATGTAGTGATTTTTTCAGGTAGATTTTAGAACCCAAATCAAGCAAAAAAATAAATAGGCTTTCTATGGCCCACTGAGTGAGAGATGACACAGACAGGGATGGCACTCTAGCAGAAATGTCAATCTTAATCTCCCACAAAAAAAAAAAAAAAAGGAACTGTCCTTCAATTACTATCTCCCTGCAGTAATCTCAGCCAGGTATGGCAGGCAGCAATAAGGAGTGGACTGATGCACAAATTAAATAAAAAGTGTGGACAAACAAACAAGATAGCTGTGCAGAAAGGAAGGAACAAGAGGATTTGTGCTTTGAAAAAAGCAGTTGGTTTGCACAGCGGCGTACACACAGCAATGCAGCTATCAGGGAGCCTTCTAGGGCAACCCAATGAGCTACAGCGCTGAGGGGGAAAAAAAAAAAAAAAGTAGCTTCCACTGTCCCTGCACACCGAAGGTGGTGTTGGGCAGTGGAAATCGCTACAGCACAAGCGGTTTGGTGGTTAATGGACCCTGCCTAACGCTATCCCTGCTTCTGACGAAGCGGCAGCAACCTCTCCCTAGGCTCAGATCAGCAGCAGTAACATGGCGGTCGGCGGGAACGCCCCTTTATAGCCCCTGTGACGCCGCGGACAGCAAGCCAATCACTGCAATGCCCTTCTCTAAGATGGTGGGGACCAGGACCTATGTCATCACGCTGCCCACACTCTGCGTTTACCTTCATTGGCTGAGAAATGGCGCTTTTCGCGTCATTGAAACGCGACTTTGGCTCGAAAGTCGCGTACCGCATGGCCGACCCCGCACAGGGGTCGGATCGGGTTTCATGAAACCCGACTTTGTTAAAAGTCGGCGACTTTTGAAAATGTTCGACCCGTTTCGCTCAACCCTAGGTGTCAACACTACGGCAGCAGGATAAATAGGATCAATATACACATTGCAGATGAAATTCCAATGCCCTACAAGTACTTGGCTCAACCTTCCAACCAATGGACAAAATATTCTGTCAGTCATGGATAAAATATTCTGAAAAGTTCCCAGGCTCGAGTTCATATGAGGACATCCAGCAGAGGGTGCATCACCGCAACTCGAGTTAACTACAGGTCATTCACCTACATTCCATTCATTCGCCGGGTTTTTACAGGCAGGGGTGGCTGCATTAGCAGGCTTCTGATTGTAAAATTAGTTAACCCTTTCAGATGGATTTACAGCGTGGGACGAGACTGATCATCGGAAGGTGTGGAATATTGTTTTTTGTTTTTTTTTACATTTGTTCCAGGTGACAAGGGTCTTCAGGTGGATTACCAGTATAATAAAATATTACAACAACCTGTGTATTTATTTCATTAAAATACTTTGTAATAATGTGTGTGTTTTTTAACCATTTCATACTATTGGATTAATAATGGATAGGTGTCAGAATTGACGCCTCTCCATTATTATTCTGGCTTAATGTCACCTTACAATAGCAAGGTGACATTAACTCTTCATTACCCCATATCCCACCGCTACACGGGAATGGGAGGAGAGTGGCCAAGTGCCAGAATAGGCGCATCTTCCAGATGTGCCTTTTGTGGGGTGACTGGGGGCAGATGTTTTTAGCCAGGGGGGGGGAGGGCAATAACCATGGACCCTCTCCAGGCTATTAATATCTGCCCTCAGTCACTGGCTTTACCATTCTGGTGGAGAAAATTGCGCGGGAGCCCACGCCAATTTTTTCCACGATTTAACCCTTTAATTTAATAGCTACAACGCCCAAATTTTGCACGTACACACTACTAACATTAGCAGTGTGGAATATGAAAAAAAAGGGATATGAGATGGTTTACTGTATGTAAACCATGTCTCATATCATGTCGGGTTTGAGAAGGAGATAGGAAAAGCCGGCAATTGAATTACCGGCTTTTAAGCTATCTAGCGCTGTATGAAATATTAATATATATACATATGTGTGTCTCACTGACATATATATGTATATATATATACCCCTATACTATGTGTAGACATTTATCTTAGCTATTCTATTCTAACCTGTCAGTGTGATTTTACTGTACACCGCACTGAATTGCTGGCTTTTCTATAGAACACCGCTGTGTATTTCTCGCAAGTCACACTGTTGGTCCGTGTGTAATCTGCATTTTTCTCGCCCCATAGACTTTCTTAGGTGTATTTTTTGCGCAATACAGTGACAAACGCAGCATGCTGCGATTTTCTAAGGCCGTACAATACCGTATAATACGGATCAGTAAAATACAGCAGATAGGAGCAGGGGCATAGAGAAGCATTGTACCGTGTGCAATCCGTATTTTCTGCACCTCTCATACGTCCGTAAAACTCGCTAGTGTGAGGCCGGCCTAATCTGGAAGCAACTCTAACCATTTTTTCATACAGTTGTGTGAACCTGCCCTTATGAATAGATCATTCTTAGTCCCTTTCCCAAGAAAGAGTAATGTAGTCCAGACATTCGCGCGTGGTGTTATATGGCAGTTAAAGATCAGCATTTACTGTATGTGACATCAATAGGAAACGTTCAAGAATGATTGTCATGTCGGCAGTAGCTCTTTTGTATCAGTTTGTTTATTTTATGTTGTTCAGTAACTATTAGCTGTTTACGATTGTTTTGCTCTGCATTTGCTGAAAAATTCTTCATAGATAAACTCTTCAAATAGGCTACATGTGGAAATATGGTAATAAGGAGCGGTGATCAGTGGCCTGATATTGTAAAGGAGGAGTGACACCATTCACACACCTTAGCCAGGGGAGCTGCAGGTCTGACAACTCCTCCCTATGCTATCCAATCCTCCCCTCCCCCTCCCCTCTGGCCTTCCCTGTTCCTAAGTCAGAAACCAATTCTCAGGCTGTGTACTAATCCTGAGTCTCTCCTCCCCACCCATACGTGCAATCTGCTCTAGTGTATTTCATGTTTGTAAGGGGTGAGGTTAAACCTGCAGAAGCTTACCAGTCTAGTGTCTTCCTACAGTCCCTCAGCATCTCCTTGGATTACATGGACAGCCGCCTGTGTTCCTATGCCCTGGGGAGTTTACCTGGCTAGCTCACCTGTCTGTACAGTCTATGTGTATAGTAAACCTGCCTGCGGTGCCTCTGCCCAGGAAAACTTTCCTGCATGGTTTCCAGTCATCCTGGAGTATCTCCATATCCCAGGCTGGAGTGTGCAGGTATGGGGACATATTTTTGTTCAGTTCTTACAGTCTGTTGTGTAGGAGTTGCTCGTTGCTGAGCACAAAGCCTAGTTATTGTTATTGTATTGCAATCATAACTCCTTATGGACAACTGCTGAGTGACGAAAAGGAGATAAAGTTTTCTGTCGGCGTTTGTGTTTCATATGATTTTGTAAATATTCTGCTGTTATTGTTACAACATCTAACACAAATATGGCTTCGTTCATTAAAGAAATTATTCTGATACGATAACCTTTGTCTTTCTGCCCCTTTAGGCAGAAGAACAGCATAGGTTGGCGTTCCCATTTTAACCTCCCCATTTATGAGCCATGCAACAGCATCTCCTGTCTGGTGGACTCAAAAAAACCATCTATATGTTACGTGGTCACTCGTTCTTTTTAATAATAATAATACTATATATCCATGCATTGTTTGGTGATGGCAAAATGAGCGACTAGTCACAACTTTTCTTTACGATAGCAGCGGAACTCTTGTTTATAGCGAACCCAAGGTGGCGATGACCATACTCCTTGAACCCTTGTATGCAAATGCTCGTTCAACTGACAGCTATTCGTCCTGGCTTCTCCAGACATATGAACACTCAATTTGGTCAAGCATGCATATGTTTCAATGGGCATAGACTGGGTACTATTACACACCTCTCTCTGCTTATATCCATTGAGAACATGTGCATTTTTTGGTTCCCCCAGCATTATATTTTCAGGAAAACCAGTACCACTATATATGGTTGACTGGCCCAGCTGACAGTTATCTAGTATGCATAGCCACCCTTAGAAATGGTTGTCCACATTGGACAGTTCCTTTGACTTAGCTTAATATTACATAGGTACTGATTAATTTAGTTAAATATAACCAGATGTTAATGGACCTATCACATCTGCAGTCCATATGCATCACAACAAGGAATTCAACGACACAGTTTGTATTGGAAGATTTGAGGCCTAAATGTTCTGCTTGTTATTTTAGCTTCATAAACGCAACCCTGGGGCTACACGGCAACTTTGGTCAGGACACAGGTAGCACTGCGAAGGATTGTTCTGTGCATCTTCTAAACTGCTGCAGGTGAATGGGATCCCATTGCAACCATTACGGTGCCATGACTGTGACAAGCAAGTCACAAAAAGGCAAAACTGGTTTGTTTCTTTGTGACTTGTTTGTTACAACTCCTTTCACCTGAACTATATCGTGATGCAGCAGTTGTACAGGGCAATCTTTGGCCATGTGGCCTGTGTCACAGCCAAAATCGTCATGTAGCCTCAACCGCAATATATAGAAACCAGTGACAAGTTTTGTTCCAAGAATCTGTAATGACTATCTGGAAAAGAATAATCTCTAATGTAAAGGTCATATCTATTTTCTGTGTTTCAGGCTTTGCCTACCATTGTCAGTCATATTAATTCTTGGGTTAACTTCTTTGTCATGATGTGACTCAAAGGTCCCTTCTCACTCTTTGATCTTCTGAGTTGTCAGAGTACACTCACATCTGTGTACCATGCACAGACCTGTTTGATGGTACCTATTCTTGTAGAGTGTGATTGCTGGGTGTTCCAGACAAATTTATTGCTTATCTTCTATTTCCTATATTTAAGTTTTTCTAAACAAGTTAAAGGGAACCTGTCAACTTATTCATGCTGCCAAAATTATGGGCAGCATGGATCATAGCCTGACTGCATGATTGTACCTATACATATTTTTGTGTGAAATTCTGTAGCATTTCAGAGAAAATATAGCTTGAATCCCCTGCCGGGAAAAAAGGGACTAGTCTGGTGCCAACCCCAGACAGCTTATCCCTTCACCGCTCTAGTTGATTGACAGATCTCTCTGTAGTTACTCAAATGAGAGAGACTTGTCAATTATTTGGAGATGCGTGGGGAAAGGCTAGCTCTTAAAACTGTATCTTCTTTGAAATGCCAGAGCATTTTCGCGAAAGACATACTTGATTTCTGTGATTCATTCAGCCAATGGTTTGGGCAGCATGAATTTAGTAACAGGTTCCTTCTAAAATCCCGAAATGTGAATAAGTATAAATGTGAAGAAGCTGGAATCAGTAAGGGAAGGGAGCAGCTAACTTCTCTCCATACTTGAGATCTAGTAGAATGTAATGTTGCTGCCAATCTGGATCTCCAGAGGCTCATACCCTGGACACTTTTTTATTAAATTCCTGGAAATATGCTTTCAAGTCTACCTATCAATTTTTCCTGTTCTACAAGATTGTACGTGGAGGCATTACATGTAGCACACTGGGTGGTACAGTTGTCAAGATAACTGTATGAGAGTATTGTGCACTAGGCCTAGTCTAATTAATTAGAGCCACCTATGAGACTCAAGTTTTATAATGGGGCTAATGTGCAGCTTACTATCCACCAAGGCAAAAACAAAATAACTGCTGGGACCTGTTGTGAAAATATTAAAGGGAATCGGCCAGTAGCATCAGCCCTCCTAAGCCGTCTATATGGGCATGCAGGTCATAGAGAGTTGATACCTTGATATCTGGGATCCAATGTCTTATTCCAGAGAAACCCACATTTTTCGTATATGTACATGAGCTGTTAAGATCTGTGGGCCGGACACTGATCTCCCTGAGAATCTGCCTCCAGAGCTCATTTTAAATTAAAGGGGGGCATTGCCAATGTGAGACATGTAATGACTGACAGTCTGCTCTCCTGAGCTACACGTCTCACACTGTTAACTCCTTTCATGTAAAATAAGCTCTGGAGGCAGATTCTCAGGTAGATCTTTGTCTCAACCATACAGCTTAGGCTATTTTCACACTAGCGTTGGTACGGGCCCGTCGCAGTGCGTCGGGCCGACGTACCAACGCATACTGTGAAATAAAATCACAATGGGGGTAGCGGATGCAGTTTTTGGTCGGAAAAAGCGGAACCGACGGACAAAAAAAACGTTGCATGGAACATTTTTTTGTCCCGACGGACTGCAAAAACACGACCCCTTTGGCCCCCACCGAATGCGACGTGTGGCAATCCATCGCAATGCGTTGCTAATGAAAGTCTATGGAGAAAAAACGCAACCTGCGGGCAACTTTGCAGGATGCAATTTTTCTCCAAAACGACGCATTGTGACGGAGGCCAAACGACGCTAGTGTGAAAGTAGCCTTAGCAGCTCATTTATATATAAGAGAAATTTGGATTTTTCGGGAATAAGACATCAGATGTCAGATATCAATATATTATTTCATTTCACTTTCAGTGACCTACATGACCATATAGAAAGCTTAGGAGGGTTGATCATACTGACAGATTGCCTTTAACATTTATGTAAGCAATAAACCAAAAATTGATGCACCATATTAAATCATAAGTAAACAGATGTCTCATAGAATACAGTGGTAAGATATTTTATGTTATTGCAACTCATTTTAATAATGTTTGGGTCTCTTTAATGGGTAGATTACTAGTTAGCATCATATTCATTATTGTTGCATCCATGATTATTTTCTGTATACGTTAGTCATCAAGATGTGATAAACCTACTAAAAAGTAGCTTTACGAAAACCAAATAACTGGTGCAATCCTTAAGGTACCGTCACATTAAGCGACTCTGCAGCGATCTAGACAACGATGCCGTTCGCTGCAGCGTCGCTGGAGAGCTGTCACACAGACAGCTCTCCCTCGACCAACGATCCTGAAGTCCCCGGGTAACCAGGGTAAACATCGGGTTACTAAGCGCAGGGCCGCGCTTAGTAACCTGATGTTTCTTGGTTACCAGTGTAAATGTAAAAAAAAAAAACAGTACATACTTACATTCCGGTGTCTGTTCCCCGGCGCTCTGTTTCCCTGCACTGACTGTGAGCGCCGGCTGGCCGTAAAGCACAGCGGTGACGTCACCGCTGTAATCTGCTTTACGGCTGGCCGGCGCTGACAATGCAGGGAAGCAGAACGCCGAGGGACGCGACAGACACCAGAATATAAGTATGTAGTGTTTTTTTTTTTTTACATTTACACTGGTAACCAGGGTAAACATCGGGTTACTAAGCGCGGCCCTGCGCTTAGTAACCCGATGTTTACCCTGGTTACCAGTGAAGACATCGCTGAATCGGCGTCACACACGCCGATCCAGCGATGTCTGCGGGAGATCCAGCGACGAAATAAAGTTCTGGACTTTCTGCTCCGACCAACCATGTCACAGCAGGATCCCGATCACTGCTGCGTGCCAAACACAACGACATCGCTATCCAGGACGCTGCAACGTCACGGATCGCTAGCGATATCGTTAAATTGTTCAGTGTGAAGGTACCTTTACTTGTTATTCTTTATCTATTCTTACAGGCTGTTGTCTTGTCCTCATCGGCATTCATATGATACTTTATGTACTCTAAAGGTACACACTAGACGATATCGCTAGCGATCCGTGACGTTGCAGCGTCCTGGCTAGCGATATCGTCCAGTGTGACAGGCAGCAGCGATCAGGCCCCTGCTGTGATATCGCTGGTCGGGGAAGAAAGGCCAGAACTTTATTTCGTCGCTGGCTCTCCCGCTGACATCGCTGAATCGGCGTGTGTGACGCCGATTCAGCGATGTCTTCGCTGGTAACCAGGGTAAACATCGGGTTACTAAGCGCAGGGCCGCGCTTAATAACCCGATGTTTACCCTGGTTACCATCGTTAAAGTAAAAAAAAACAACCACTACATACTTACCTACCGCTGTCTGTCCCCGGCGCTGTGCTTCTCTGCTCTGGCTGTGAGCGCCGGGCAGCCGGAAAGCAGAGCGGTGACGTCACCGCTCTGCTTTCCAGCCGCTGTGCTCACAGTCAGTACAGAGAAGCACAGCGCCGGGGACAGACAGCGGTAGGTAAGTATGTAGTGGTTGTTTTTTTTTACTTTAACGATGGTAACCAGGGTAAACATCGGGTTACTAAGCATGGCCCTGCGCTTAGTAACCCGATGTTTACCCTGGTTACCGGCATCGTTGGTCGCTGGAGAGCTGTCTGTGTGACAGCTCTCCAGCGACCAAACAGCGACGCTGCAGCGATCCGGATCGTTGTCAGTATCGCTGCAGCGTCGCTAAGTGTGACGGTACCTTAACTTGAGAACATCTGAACGGTTGTCACACATAAGTGTCTTTTCATGTGTCTTGTAATTTCTGAGATCTTATCTTTCCTAATTACATTTGCCTGAACATAATGAGATACATTTACTTCTTACTTGACAAAGCTATTGTTTCAACAAGGGAATTCTATAGTGTACATTGTTTTTTTTTTCATTTAAACATCTATGTGGAAGATCCAGGTACAAGTGTCACTTATTTTGTATTTTTAGCTGCTATTGCTGTAGTTTAGTGGCGATCATTTCATGTATTCATCTATGCCCTGCTCTTACTGGCTGCAGACAAAGGTCATCAGTGATCAACCAAAATCAGAAATACCATCTGATTCCAATCCATGATTATAAAAGTGTAGTTAACTATTACTCGAACATCAAATGCCCTATTACTCTATTATGTTAACCCCTTAATGACCGTAGCTTTTTCATGTTTGTTTTTCGCTCCCCTCCTTCCCAGAGCCATAACTTTTTTATTTTTCCGTCAATATGGCCATGTAAGAGCTTATTTTTTGCAGGAGAAATTGTACTTTTGAACGACACCATTGGTTTTACCATGTCATGTACTAGAAAACAGGAAAAAAATTCCAAGTGAGGTGAAATTGCAAAAAAATTGCAATCCCAAACTTGTTTTTTGTTTGGCTTTTTTGCTAGGTTCATTAAATGCTAAAACTGACCTGCCATTATGATTCTCCAGGTAGGTCATAACGAGTTCATAGACACCAAACATGTCTAGTTTCTTTTTTATCTAAGTGGTAAAAAAAAAAAAAAAAACTTTGCTAAAAAAAAATAAATAAATGAAAACATTTGCACAATTTTCCGTTACCAGTAGCGTCTCCATTTTTCATGATCTGGGGTTGGGTGAGGGCTTATTTTTTGTGTGCTGAGCTGACATTTTTAATGATACCATTTTGGTGCAGATACGTTCTTTTGGTTGCCCGTTATTGCATTTTAATGCAATGTCGCGGTTACCAGCAAAACTTAATTCTGGTGTTTTTACTTTTTTTCTCTCTTCGCTGATTAGCAATCAGGTTAATCCTTTTTTTTACTGTTGATAGATTGGGCACTCCGTTTCCGAAAGATAAATACCACAGTCCTATGTATAGGATGCAGTGATTCCGTCGGTGTTCAGTGAACACAGGGGGAATCACCGCACGTACAAAAGGGGGCAGGGCTTTGGACAGAGCGGGGTATCCGCTACGTCCAAAGCGCAGCCATTCCGACACGTGGAAACATACCCTTACTTGCCACACGTGAGTTTGAGTGAGCATCACATGCTTGAAACCAAGTTGTTTATCCACTATTTTGGTCAGGTGCTAACAATTTTGTCCTGCCTATTTTTGTGTGAAATTATGTTTGCCTTTTTTTCCACTTTTTTTTATTGTTCTAATACACACAAAGGAAACAGGGATTTTTGAGACACTCGTTGGGGGACACAGGACAGGAAAAAAGGTTAGCTCCTCCTCTGCAGTATATACCCTCATGCTGGATCCAAATGAACCAGTTCAATGCAAAAGCAGTAGGAGAACAAAATCAACTAACACAGGTACAACATGTTAAAAAAAAGCCCAACCATTACAAAAAACAAAACATCAGGCCAACAGGGTAGGTGCTGTGTCCCCCATCCCCCATTGAGTGTCTCAGAGAAAAGGATTTATGGTGAGTACTCACAAAAATCCCTGTTTCTCCTTCTCCTCATTGGGGACACAGGACCATGGGAAGTCCCAAAGCAGTCCCTGGGTGGGAAACTGACCCAATGGATTAAGCCACAAATTCCTGCAGAATTCTTCTGCCCAGACTCGCATCTGCTGAGGTCTGAGTGTGGATATTGTAGTGCTTTGAAAATGTATGCAGGCTAGACTGGTCGCAGCCTTGCAAACCTGTTCTGCTAATGCCTGGTGCCGAAGGGCCCAAGAGGCATCTACCCACCACGTGGAGTGTACCCTTATCCCTGCTGGAATAGGTTTACCTCTGACGCAGTAAGATTCCTGAATAGCTGAACGAATCCACCTGGCTATCGTCAACTTTGAAGCAGCGAGTCCCTTTCTGTGACCCTCAGAGAGTACAAACAGTGTGTCGGTCTGGCGAAAGGATGATGTCCATGACACATACCTCCTGAGAGCTCTTACTAGATCCAAAGTGTGAAGGGCCTTTTCCACACGGTGTACCGGTGCCGGACAAAGCGAGGGTAGGACACTGTCCTCGTTAATATGAAAAGAGCAAACGACCTTTGGCAGAAAAGGAGGGGCTGGCCTGAGAACCACTTTGTCCCGGTGAAAAGTCAGAAACGGGCTTCGGCAGGATAGAGCAGCCAACTCCGAAACCTGCCTGATTGACATTATCGCGACGAGAAAAACCGACCTTTCATGAGAAGTGCGTTAACGAGACATCCTGCAGTGGTTCGAAGGGAGATTCCTGTAGAACACCTAAGACCAGGTTAAGGTCCCAGGTGTCCAGAGAAGCTCTATCGGGAGGCACCACTTGGGAGACCCCCTGAATGAAAGTCTTCACTTGCAGATTGGAATCAATCCTGAGCTGAAATAGGACGAACAAGGCTGAGATTTGACCTTTGAGGGAGCTCAGCACTAGACCTGAGTCCAGGCCAGCTTGAAGAAATTCTAAAATGTTGGGAATGGAAAAAACGAGCGGAGGACGACCACAGTATCAACACCTCGCAAAAAGACCTTCCAGGTGCGATGATAGATGCGCACCAAGACATGTGGTAACTACATCCTGGGCGAACCCGGCCTGTGTCAGGACCCAGTATTCAATGGCCAGGTCATTATACCCAGGTCCCCTGAGTAGGTCCGGGCGATCCGGTAGCCACCAGGGGACCTCCGTAACTAGTTGCACTAGCTCTGCATACCATGTACGACGAGGCCAGTCTGGGGCAACTAGGATTACTGGGACCCCTTCCGACTTGACCTTCCTGATGACTTTCAGAAGCAGCGGAAACGGGGGAAATAAGTAGGTAGCCGATACTGATTCCACGGAAGAACCAAGGCATCCACTCCAATGGCCTTTGGGTCCCGGGACTGAGCAACAAACTATAGCACCTTGGTGTTTAACCTGGAGGCCATCAGATCCACATCCGGGGTTCCCCAGCGCTGACAAATCTGTTGAAAAACCTCTTGATGGAGAGACCACTCCCCCGAGGCAAGACCCTGCTGGCTGAGAAAGTCTGCCGCCCAGTTCTGTATGCCTGGAATGTGAACTGCTGACATTACTGAGTGGTTTCTCTCAGCCCAGCGGAGAAAGTGTTCTACTTTGCGCGTGGCCGCCCTGCTGTGGGTGCCCCCTTGGTGATTGATATAAGTCACGGCCGTGGCATTGTCCGACTGAATTCGAATGGGGCAACCCACCAGGAGATGATGGAAGAACCGCAAAGCCAACTGAATTGCCCCCATTTTTAGGAGGTTGATTGTGAGGCGTGATTCCTGAGGTGACCAACGCCCTTGAGCCGTGTGGTGACAGAAAACTGCTCCCCAGCCAAGGAGACTGGTGTTGGTAATGACCACTAGCCAATTGTCTGGGAGAAAGGACTTCCCCTGAAGGAGGGAAGAGCTCAACGTCCACCGCCTGAGTGAGTGACCCAAGTGGACAGATGGCACGGGCGATCGACAGAAAGTGGGCTCTTGTCCCAGGTTGCCAAAAGCGCATGCTGCAGGGGACAGAGGTGAAACTGGGCAAACGGAAAAGCCTCTATTGTTGCCGTCATTTTTTCCAGGACAGTCATGCCGAATATGATGGCACGAGGAATGGGCCGATGGAGTGCCTGGACTTCCTGACAGAATCAACAACCAATCAACAACCTTCGGGAGGTGTCCAAGATCATTCCCAACAAGGAAATTTTCTGAGCTGGGACAGGACAAGACTTTTTCAAGTTTATCTGCCACCCCAAGTGAGAAAGCGTATCCAACGTGATGTGGATGCATTCTTTGCAAGCCTGGTAAGAGGCTCCCTTGATCAGGAGGTTGTCTAATTATGGCAAGATGACCATGCCCTGAGAATGCAGGATGGACATGACGGCCGTCATGACTTTTGTGAACACCCTGAGGGCGGTGGCTAGTCTGAAGGGCAGGGCTGTGAAGTGAAAGTGTAGCCCGCAGACAGCGTAGCGCAGGATCCTTTGATGAGAGGAAAAATGGGGATATGAAGGTCGCCATCTTGGATGTTGATGGAAGCCAAGAACTCTCCCCTTTCCATTGATGAAATTACAGAGCAGAGGGACTCCATCCGGAAATGTCTGACTTTGACGAATCTGTTTAGGAGCTTTAGGTCCAGAATGGGCCTTACAGTTCCATCCTTTTTCGGAACCATGAACAGGTTTGAATAGAAACCCTGGAATCTTTTGTTTTCTGGTACGGGAATGATAACCCCGTCGTGACAGAGTGAATCGATGGCTTGGAAGAACGACCAAGCGCGTGCCTTCGCTTTGGGGGGATGGGAAAGGAAAAATAATTTTGGAGGGTCGGCGACAAATTCTAGTTTGTATCCGGAGGACATCAGATCTCTGACCCATGCGTCATGGATGACGGAGAGCCAGACATGGCAAAGCCCCCTGAGTGGGGTGACCCAAGCCTGAAGGAGTGGTTGAGGTGGCCCACTCAGGACTACGAAAGGACCAAAAACGTATCTGTAGCTGTCAATGAAACTGTCGCCTAACCCTTTGTTGGGGGAGGAAGTTACTTTTCCCGCCTGTGGTGTCCGAGATAAGCGAAATCTAGCTTCTCACCGAATAACCGGCCACTTTGGTAAGGCAGAGAAGTCAGAGACTTTTTCGATGTTGAGTTCGCTCGCCATATTCTGAGCCACAGAGCTCTAGTAATAATAATAGCATTCACGGTCACAGGCTGCGTCCAGGGACGCATTAAAAAAATAGTCCCAGGCCAAAGCGATCTGATTTGGAAGATCTGCTACCTCCGGTGGAAGGTCCGTACCCTGCAAGGCTCTATTTAGAGACTCTGCCCAGGATACCATGGTCTTACCCACCATGTTGCTGCGAAGGATGGGGAGAGTGCTGAACCCAAAGCCTTAAAGACTGAGCGAGCAAGGCTCTCTATTAGTCGATCTGTGGGATCTTTGATAGAGGATCCATTACGTAAGGACAGCAGGGTTTTGGAAGCCAAACACGATGTAGGTGGATCCTCTGGAGGTGATTCTGCCCATTTTTTGAGGAGATCAATGCAAAATGTATCTCGCTTCAAGCGCCTTCTGACCTGAGAAACACTTTTCTGGCCGCTCCCTTTGCCGCTGCACTATTTCCGCAAACTTTGGGTGACTGCCAAACACCCTATGAGGACTTTTGGCTCATTTAAATGACACCTTGTGGCCTGTGGTAAGAGTGGATTCCTCATCAATTTCCAGGGTTTGATTGATGGCCTCAATGAGACAATCAACTGTCTCCTGGTAACAGGCGCATTCACATAGAGGGGCACATTATAGTCGTCTTCCAAGTTCTGCTAGCTACTGACCTCTGGAGAGGGGGAACCAGAGACGGAGCTCATGGATGCCGAGGTGCCACAGGGCCCAGGAGATGCAGTATGGGTTAGTTTCCTGGCTGCCTGTGTCTGCTTTGAGTGAGAACGGCCCCTGCAAGCCAACGGTTTCTGTGAGTTGGTGGATCTCTCTAAGACAGGCGAACTGCTGTCCCTAACCCTGTTGGGGGCCTGAAGGGACTCGATTACTCTAGCTAGCGATGCCATGGACTGTGACAGAGGTGAAGCCCACTCAGGAGGGCTAGGTACACTGGGATCGGTCGCAGCAGAGGGCTCCTGAGCGGGTTTGGGATCGCAGGCTTCACATAATTGATTATTCTGCGCTCACGGGAAAGCAGTCTGACAGGAGCTACATGAGGTGAACAACACCATATGAGTCTTCTTGGCCTTTCTAGACATGCTGTACCCCTGGTTGATATGAGCTATATACTGCTGGGAGGCTGCTAGGATATGAAACGCAGTTCTAGGAGTCAGCACAGCCTTGCCTGCATATAGGGTTGCAGCACTTACCCGGTCCTGTGCCCATGAGCATCTTGGAAGGTTGTTGATCTGCAGTGGAATTGCGTGGAGTGAGCCCTGCGGCTTGTCAGGGGTGTCCCCGTCCGAGATTCAGAAGAGGCACCTCTCGAGAAGTGCCGAGCGGGTGGGCTGGTCCGCCGGAAATATGCGTGCCTAGGGGCGGGGCCTGCAGCCTAGTACAGGCCGGAAAAGTATCGGTGCCGGCTGGAAGGATGCCCGGGAGTGGAAATGTGGAGCTGCTGGTCCACGAGCCAGAAGGAGCGTTTGCTGGCGCTGGCCGGAAGCTGCAGGCACACTGAAGAATGAGGGCGCCGGCCGGAAGAATGCCAGGGCATCGCCGAAGAAGAGGAACGCAAAGACATACTGATAGGGAATTTAGATTGTGAGCCCCAACAGGGACAGCGATGATAATGTGTGTAAATTGTAAAGCGCTGCGGAATATGTTAGCGCTATATAAAAATAAAGATTATTATTATTAACGCAGTGCTGCAGGAGCCCTCCCAGCCCACTCCCTTTCACATACTCACTCCATGAAGAATCCGCCAAGTAAGAGGGTGGGGGGCTGTAGAATAGATGGTACAGGCACCCTCAATCCATCTCCCCTTGTAAAGGATGAGGAGAGGAACCGTCCACATCCTTCCATCACCGCAGTTTAAACATTGGTGGTACAGTGGGGGCCACATGGACTGTCTCTGTGCCTCTGTGTAGCCTAAAGTTTCACTACCTCAGAGTGGACAGGGCTGTGTCCAGCAATGGTGTCCCACGTCGCAGGAGAGGATACGTGGAGGCGAAACTCCACTTGCTCGCCTGTTGTTGGCTTGGGGAGATCGAACCCTTCCAATATGGGTCCGTCGCCCCTACTCGTCTTCATAGGAAAAAAGAAAAAGAATGGTCTGAAAGCCAGACAAGTGTGCCTCGTACGGACACTGAGCATAAACTGGTTCACTTTGAGCCAGCATGAGGATATATACTGCAGAGAAGGAGGAGCTAACCTTTTTTGTGTTCACTTAGTGTCAGCCTCCCAGCGATAGCAGCATACACCCATAGTCCTGTGTCCCCCAATGAGGCGAAGGAGAAATAAACATGTGAATAATAAAACTTGAGTAATTGCAAACATTTTCTGGGACAAATACTTCATTTTCTGGATCAATTTCAATGGTGCCCACATTTTTAGTCATGACTGTATACAGTATGCTAAATATATACACATATGTGTGTATGTATATATATATGTATATATATATATATATATAATATATTGTAGCGTGGCTAAAGGATGTCTAATCGATGGGAGATATGTGTCTTATAGATGGCTTGCTGCTGTGATGTAACCATAGCTACCTATATGTGTTTCAGGACCTGTGGTGATGTCACAACCACATGTCTGGTCATGTGATGGGTTCTGGGTGTGGTTAGACATATAAAAGAAAGCCTAATGCTTAACACAGATAGATATGTGAGGAGGTGAAACCCTCCTGTGTGTGTCAAGGCTCCAGGACTGAGCCGGAAGGACTGGACATTTGTTTTCTTTTCCTGAGCCAAAGGCTATTTTGTTTTCTGTTATTTCGGCACGTGGTTTATGATGCAATAAACCCTATGAACTTTTCAAGAAACGTGCCTCCTGAGTCTCAGGCGTCGCACCCGAGTGAGTGAAATCCCTACAAAATATATATATATATATATATATATATATATATATATATATATATATATATATATATATATATATATATATATATATGCTAAATATATACTCTTGCATACAGTATATACATCTATTGTATATCTTTATACATACAATATTGAAATTGCAGCATCAGGAACAAATGGTCGTGGAATTATGGAATTCATTGGATGGATAAACATGTTAAAAGAGAACCTGTTACTAGCAAAAACGCTATTAACCTGCAGATATGGGGTTAATCTGCAGGTTAATAGTGTTACTAACCTGCCCTGCTCGGCGCCTGCACGTAGCCGAACGCTGTGAGGAAAAAATTCACTTTATTCTCCCCAGCAGCATTCGGTTTCAATCACCGGGTCCCTGACTGACATTGGCTTTGCCTTGGAGTTGACCGTCAGTCATTGCAGTTGCAGCATCCACTCTGTATTCTCGAAGCGGTGACTGAACCAGCTCCAGCGCTGCCCCTGTGACTTAAACCGAATGTTGCTGGGGAAAATAATGTTCATTTTCTCAATGCAGCATTCGGGTATGCAGGCATCGGGCGGGTTAGTAACGCTACTAATATTAAAGAAGGAGACTTCCGTGCAAACATAGGACCTTTACTGAACTTAATAAGGGTTTTGTACAAGGAATAGTGAGTCTTAAGCCTGTTTCATTCACAGCAAGAAGCCTTTTCACAGACATCGTTTCTTGCCACTGTAGTCTATTCCCGGGTTGGTATAGCACACCCTAGTTTCACCCTAGGGTCACAGCCTAGCTTGTCGTCACAGTATAATTCAGTGAGTTTCTCTACACCTGGTAAGTGGCTCCACATCCTATTACTATGGATGCCCTGGATCCACCGCTTGGGATCCTCACTAGTCCCACAGTCTCAGTCCTGTTTAAATCTGTACTTTTAGCAAACTCAGGGTTTCTCTTGACACATCATACTATCCCAGGACCCCTTTAAAGTGGAAGGCTACTGTATCTCTTCTATTAGTTCCAGCCTCCTTCTACCTGTGGGTCACCCTTTGGTAGTACTGCACACTACCTGCTCTCCAACTTCTCACTAGCTCTATCCAGGAGGGAATCTTTCCCTGGCACTAGCCCCTCCTACTGTGGGCTATTCCAAAACATTAACTGTATCATAACTTTCCCTGTCTCTGCCAGCTGCTTGTTGCTTGGCAGAGTTTAGCTTCATACTAACAACGTAAAACATCTCTATACAATAAGCCTATTACACTTATAGTGCTTTTCCTATACTATCACATCCTGTACTGTACATGTCTTACCGTACATTACTACATACATTACATAGGCAAACATCTTACACTTCACATGAACACAAGATGCAGGACATTATTCAGATTACGTATCACATTATACACAGCACTGATGTCATCAAGGAGGAACAGGGCAATATGTTCATCTTCTTACTCTCATGCTCGATATTGAAAATGTTTTGTTGCCATTTCTTCATCATTGGCAAATCACAAACATCTCTATTGATCATGTAATTTTCAGAATTTCACAACTTTTTCTTATATGTGTATCTCAAATGGAAGATAAAGACTACTCATGAAATTAATGGGATATTTTATTCTTTTATGTCATTTCTCTGTTTTAGAATGCCTGATAGGGCATTGGAAAATTATCTAAATCAAACAATACATTCAATATTCATTTTTGAAGTGCTAGATTAATATACATTTTTACACATCTAATATTAATTTAACAGACTGTGAGTCAAAGTGAATAATTTATTCTTTGTAGCTATTAATCTGTTATGCTATTTTTCTTACTGTACTAGATCCAAGCCCACGCTGTACCTCTAAAAAAGACTCACTGACATAACCGAGCATGCAACAATTCCAGCGACCTTTCCCTTCTCAAATTTGTCTTTGTAAAAATTTGAATGTTTCAGATTAATTTAGTACAGTTCAATATGTGATTGTGCAAAGTTGTGTGAAAATCACATTTATTATAAAATCTCAATGACACTACACATTTTTTGCTATGCCATTTCCAACGTAGTATTATATTTTTGTCATATGCTTCACTTTACACCAACATAGTATTATATTTTTGTCATATGCTTCACTTTACATTATCAATTAAAAACATTATATCAACAAACCCAATAAAATTGGAAGCCATTGCAGATGCAGTAAAAAATAATAATGGGCACAGTAGTTCATTGATATGAAAGTGTTTAGTAACTAGCAAAGTTTTAGGTTGCAAAATTAAAGAGGACCACATTTATCATGTAGAACTGGACATACAATGTAATAGTGGCTACAGCGTGAATAAAAGTTGTTGTATTTTTTTATTTCACCTCTCTATTGTGGAAGTTTCAGTGATTAAAGTATTTTGCACATAATGAGTTAACACCCACGTGGACTTACTTAAAAAAAAAAAAAATCAGACAGTTTTCACTGGGGGCATCAGACACGCCTCCTGACAAAGCTAGGGTGAAACGTGCGTTGGGGCACTTGGGCCACACAGCATCTTTCTCAATTGACTCATCACTTAATATAAGTTCAATATTTGCTTTTGCTAGTATATTGTCTTCATCAAAAGCATAGAGATACACCATATAGAGATTGGGATTTCAATACTTCATTTAATTTTATATTATGTCTTTATATACTTGCTGGTTGTGGCCCTCCATAGGGTGATCTGCTAGATTTGTAATTTATTGTTGTTAAATTATATATTTCCTTTAATAAAGTATATCATTAATGAAACTTTATGGTACATTTTTTTCTGGTGGTATTTATAGGTGATTAATACGGCTCTGTATTTATTGATCTACATTTCCTCAGTTTTTTGTTGGTATTATTACTATTGGTTTTGTTCGTTAATGGCCATATATGATGGCCACTAACAGAAAAAATGTAGAATAAAAACAATAAGTACCCTGGTGTTGTGAGTTCTGTTTTTGGGCTCCCTCTGGTGGTTACTGATGGTAATGGGTGACTTGTGTTCTCTGCGGTCTCTGGTGTCCACCTGTTCCATCAGGTTATGGGAGTTTCCTATTTAACCTGGCTCTTTTGTCATTTATTCACCGGCTATCAATGTAATCAGCGTGTATTTTTACCTCTGCTCCCTGCGTCTGTTATCTTCAGGACAAGCTAAGTTTTGATTTTCCTGTTCCACGTTTTGCTTAATTTTTGTCTTAGTCCAGCTTGCAGATATGTGATTCCTTGCTGCTGGTTGCTCTAGTGGGCTGAAATTACTCCTCATGTTCCATGAGTTGGCACATGAGTTCAAGTAATTTCAGGATGGTTTTTTGAAGGGTTTTTCGCTGACCGCGCAGTTCACTTTTGTATCCTCTGCTATCTAGCTTTAGCGGGCCTCATTTTTGCTGATTCTATTTTCATAACTACGTATGTGTTTTCCTCTCATTTCACCGTTATTACATGTGGGGGGCTGCTATTTCTGTGGGGTGTTTCTCTGGAGGCAAGTGAGGTCTGTGTTTCTTCTTATAGGGGAAGTTAATCCTTCGGCTGGCGCGAGACGTCTAGGAATCATCGTAGGCACATTCCCCGGCTACTGCTAGTTGTGTGTTTTGTGTGTGACGGCGAACGCGGACCCAAAATATTGCGTTAGCGCAATCTTCTAGCGCTATGCGCTTAACGGATTGTCCTAACGGAATGTGAACCTAGCCTAACTCTAGTATCTCACCTCGCTATATGCTAGCAGGCATCTAATAGAAAGGGGAAGAAAAAGTCATTGATCCCATGGTGTTTTGCACCTGCCTGTGAAACGCTAAATAGACAAAATGCACAGCCCAAAAGGGAGTGGCATCTCCCTCATGTATGAAGTACAAAAACTAAAGCAAAACTGAAATCATGGGCCAGCATACCTCTTAATATGAGTGCAATGTGTAGGTGGACATTCACACTATGGCCATTAACAGACAAAACCTAGGATAAAAACAATAAATAGATACCCTTAAGTTACTAAGCAAATATCACACAGGTGAGATAATGAAGAGTAGGAACCACCTTGATTGGGTGCACCTTGTCGTGGTGGGATGGCTTTTTCATTTTTTGCACGTATTTTTATTATTTACTTAATGCACGGTATCTATTTATTGTTTTTTATTCTGGGTTTTGTTAGAATCCTATATTAATTCAGACCACTTAACTAATCAGACCCCCAAATTACACCTCCTATCTCAGCTTATGGTTAAAGGACCTTTGTAACAAGTTGGGTTGTTTGATTGTCTACAGCATTTTTAACATAATTTGTCCAACAAAACATCCATAGCAGCAAGACTTTTTCTTCAACCTGCCACTGAGCTAAGGGCAGAAAATGAATAAGAAAGTTTGCCGGTAATAAAATCGCCTTTTTATTCATTTTTATTCTACCACAGATACCAGATACCAAAATGCACTTAGAATAGGAAGTTACTACAGTATATAAAAGTAAAAATGTTTTTTTTTTTTTAACTCTTGTTTCCAAAGCTTATGAAGATGTGAAAAAAGGAAAAAGTAGTGACCGCAAAGCAAATTATGAATGCATGTATCCTCATGTAGGCAATGATGTGAATCCACCCTTACCACATTAACAAAAATGCTGAGGTTATGACATTGTAGAATCAGAATATTTTTATCAGTTCTTCTTATAGCCTGTTTGTTGCACTTATTTTTTTCCTTTTACCTAAATATACCTGCCATTCACTATTGACTGTTACCTCTTTGGCGCACTGTGTTTATAAGTTGCAAGTAGTGTTGAGCGATACCTTCCGATATCCAGACGTATCGGTATCGGATTGGATCGGCCGATATCCAAAAAATATCGGATATCGCCAATACCGATACCCGATACCAATGCAAGTCAATGGGACAGAAATATCAGAATGTAAATAAGCCCTTTCTGTCCTTCTACATCCTGATCCGGAGGGGGGGAGAGTGTGGGCGGTGCGTGGGCGGACACTGTGCGGGGTCTGTGTGGGCCTGCCGGGGATCTGTACGTGCCTCTCGGGGGTCTGTGCATGCCTGCTTGGGGGTCTGTGTGGGCCTGCCGGGGCTCTGTGCGGCGTGCCGGGGCTCTGTGCGTGTGTGGCGGGGCTCTGTGCGTGTGTGCTGGGCTCTGTGCGTGTGTGCCGGGGCTCTGTGCAGGGCTCTGTGTGGCGTGCCGGGGCTCTGTGCGGCGTGCCGGGGCTCTGTGTGGCGTGCGGGGCTCTGTACGGTGTGCCGGAGCTCTGTGCCTTTGTGCAGGCATCATCCGATGGGACTACAAGTGAATGTACTGTATGTAGTATGTATGTGCTATGTATGCATGTATGTAGTATGTAGCATGTATGTAGTATGTAGCATGTATGTAGCATGTATGTATGTTTTTTTTTTTTTTATTCAACACATTAGCCGGATGATGGACTACTACTGTCCCATCATTGGCTAATGTGTCAATCACTGTCACTGTAGTAGGCATCATCCGATGGGACTTGTAGTCCCATCGGACGATGCCTGCACACAGGCGCAGACCCCCGGCAGCCCGCACAGAGCCCTGGCACGCTGCACAGAGTCCTGGCATGCCGCACAGAGCCCCGGCATACCGCACAGAGCCCGGCACACACGCACCGAGCCCCGGCACGCCGCACAGAGCCCCAGCAGGCCCACACAGAGCCCCAGCAGGACCGCACAGAGCCCCGGCACACATGCACAGACCCCCACACGGTCACGCACAGACCCCGCCCACACACACATTCAGTCTCCGCCCACGCACCGCCCACACTCCATTACAGTGCATCATTGCACTATAGGAACTTCCAATTCCGGTATCCGATATCGCAAAGTATCGGAACTCGGTATCGGAATTCCGATATAGCGAATATCGGCCGATACCCGATATTTGCAGTATCGGAATGCTCAACACTAGTTGTAAGCCATTGTATTTAATTACCCAATCGTCTATTTTATTCATGAATCCATGGAACAATTTATCTACACAATTATCCTGTAAATTGTAGAATAACAATAAATGTTTACAATGATTTTTTGCTCACTCCACAATGTGCCTATTCTTGTAATCTATCTCTTCCGGTTTTGTACATGTATTCATGTAGAATAAAGAACCATTTTTCTTTCTTGTTATTTAATTTGAGTATAGTATTTTCCAGCCGCAGTATTGATATAATTATTTTGGTCGAGATAAACTGGTTAGGTGACCTGACTCAAACTGCAGAAATTGTTTTTTTATGAATGTATAATATTGATATCTGTGAAATGAAATTCTGACATTTATCATTAAATCTAATCATTAAGAATGATGAGGATAAATTGTGAGTAGCTTAGTTTAAGCTTTCCTGACCTGGACACCATGTGAGATATAAGGGTGAATTATGGTTACCCTGGGCCCATGCTGCTCAGTTTTATATATCTATTATGTGTTTTGAGTATCTACACTGCTCAAAAAAAATAAAGGGAACACTAAAATCCCACATCCTAAATATCACTGAATGAAATATTCAAGTTGTAAATCTTTATTCATTACAAACAGAGGTCCCCAACATTTCTGACCTTGAGAGCCACATTCAGCTCTGAGAGAGGGTCACGAGCCACATTCAGCTCCCACCCCCTCACAATTGTGGCAATCAAAGCTCCCATTATAGGCATAATGGTAACTAAAGCTTTTCCACAAAAATCACCCCAAAGCAGTATACAAAGATCCAGGGGATCCCACAATACCCCCATTCAGTATTCTCCTATAAAGCACCCCCAAGACACTGTCACATCTAGCTTCAAACACCTCCTCTGACAGGTGGTATCATCTTGTCTCCATCGTAGCATACTTAAATTGTCTCAAAACTCCTAGACCAGTATATGTGGATCCAGTTCTACTCCTCTGTGCAGGGCTGCTCACAAAAATCACAATTTTCAGATGTGCTCTTCATACCTGTTTGCTAGATCTGGAGCTAATGCACCAAGCTGGAAGATAGCCACGAGCCACAATTCATGGGCCTGTGAGCCACATGTGGCTCCCGAGCTACAGGTTGGGGACCCCTGCATTACATAGGTTTTATTGTTCTCAACACATTTCACTAAGAATTATCAACGTAAATCACAACTAATATCCAACGGAGGTCTGGAGTTGGCATGATGCTCAAAATCAAAGGGGAAAATGAAGTTACAGGCTGATCCAACTTCAGTGGAAATGCCTCAAGACAAGGAAATGATACTCAGTGGCCTCCATGTGCCTGTATGACCTCCCTACAATGCCTGGGCATGCTTCCGATGAGGCGGCGGATGGTCTCCTGAGGGATCTCCTCTCAGACCTGGACTAAAGCATCCACTGACACACTCCAGCCACATAAGGTCTGGCATTGTCCTGCATTAGGAGGAACCCAGGGCCAACCGCACCAGCATATGGTCTCACAAGGGGTCTGAGGATCTCATCTCGGTACCTAATGGGTTGTGCGGCCCTCCAAAGAAATGCCACCCCACACCATTACTGACCCACTGCCAAACCGGTCATGCTGAAGGATGTTGCAGGCAGCAGATCATAGTTATTAAGGTTGAAGGAAGACTTTAAGTCCATCTAGTTCAACCCATAGTCAAACCTAACATGCCCTAACATGTTGATCCAGAGGAAGGCTAAAAAAACCATGTGGCAAATAGTAAGCTCCACTTTGGGGAAAAAAATTCCTTCCCAACTCCACATACGGCAATCAGACTAGTTCCCTGGATCAACGCCCTATCAAGGAATCTACATATATACCCTGCAACATTATACTTTTCAAGAAAGGTATCCAATCCCCTCTTAAATTTAAGTAATGAATCACTCATTACAACATCATACGGCAGGGAGTTCCATAGTCTCACTGCTCTTACAGTAAAGAACCCGCGTCTGTTGTTATGCCTAAACCTTCTTTCATCCAGACGTAGAGGATGCCCCCTTGTCCCTGTTTCAGGTCTATGATTAAAAAGATCATCAGAAAGGTATTTGTACTGTCCCCTCATATATTTATACATTAAAAAAGATCACCCCTTAGTCTTCGTTTTTCCAAATTAAATAGCCCCAAGTGTAATAACCTATCTTGGTATTGCAGACCCCCAGTCCTCTAATAACTTTGGTCGCTCTTCTCTGCACCCGCTCTGGTTCAGCTATGTCTTTCTTATACATCGGAGACCAGAACTGTGCACAGTATTCTAAGTGTGGTCAAACTAGTGACTTGTATAGAGGTAAAATTATGTTCTCCTCATGTGCATCTATGCCTCTTTTAATGCATCCCATTATTTTATTTGCCTTTGTAGCAGCTGCCTGACACTGGCCACTGAACATGAGTTTGTCATCCACCCATACACCCAGGTCTTTTTCATTGATGGTTTTGTCCAGAGTTTTAGAATTAAGCGCATAGTTTTTCACCTTATTACTTCTACCCAAGTGCATGACCTTACATTTATCCCCATTAAAGCTCATTTGCCATTTATCAGCCCAAGCTTCTAGTTTACATAAATCATCCTGTAATATAAAATTGTCCTCCGCTGTAATGATTACCCTGCAGAGTTAAGGGTCATCTGCAAATATTGAAATTCTGCTCTGAATACCCCCTACAAGGTCATTAATAAATATGTTAAAAAGAAGAGGGCCCAATACTGACCCCTGTGGTACCCCACTGCTAACAACGACCCAGTCCGAGTGTGCTCCATTAATAACCACCCTTTGTTTCCTATTCCTGAGGCAGCTCTTAACCCACTTACACATATTTTCCCCTATCCCCATTATTGTCATTTTATGTATCAACCTTTTGTGTGGCACCATATCAAAAGCTTTTGAAAAGTCCATATACACTACATCCACTGGGTTCCCTTGGTCCAGTCCAGAACTTACCTCTTCATAGAAGCTGATCAGATTAGATCATTCTCCATGATGTCTCCAAACTCTGTCACGTCTGTCACATGTGCTCAGTGTGAACCTGCTTTCATCTGTTAAGAGCACAGGGCACCAGTGGCAAATTTGCCAATCCTGGTGTTCTGTGGCAAATGCCAAGCATCCTGCAGTGTTGGGCTGTGAGCACAACCCCAATCTGTGGACATCGGGCATTCAGACCATCCTCATGGAGTCGGTTTCTAACCATTTGTGCAGACACATGCACATTTGTGGCCTGCTGGAGGTCATATTGCAGGGCTCTGGCAGTGCTCCTCCTTGTACAAAGGCTGAGGTAGCGGTCCTGCTGCTGGGTTGTTGCCCTCCTACGGCCCCCTCCACATCTCCTGATGTACTGGCCTGTCTCCTGGTAGCACCTCCAAACTCTGGACACTACGCTGACAGACACAGCAAACCTTCTTGCCACTGCTCACATTGATGTGCCATCCTGTATGAGCTGCACTACCTGAGCCACTTGTGTGGGTTGTAGAGTCCGTCTCATGTTACCATGTGTGTGAAAGCACAGCCAACATTCAAAAGTGACCAAAACATCAGCCAGAAAGCATTGGTACTGAGATGTGGTCTGTGGTCCCCACCTGCAGAAGCACTCCTTTATTGAGTGTCTTGATAATTGCCAATAATTTTCATCTGTTGTCTATTCCATTTGCACAACAGCATGTGCAATTGATTGTCAGACAGTGTTGCTTTCTAAGTGGACAGTTTGATTTCACAGAAGTTTGATTTACTTGGAGTTATATTCTGTTGTTTAAGTGTTCCCTTTATTTTTTGAGCAGTGTACTTTGGTAATTTTATACTTTGACCAAGGACACCCCTTCCTCCATCAACTTGGTGTCTCCAAGCAGCTGACTCAGAGTCACCATATTGGTGCTAAGGACAGAGAAGATCCCTGATCCACATAGCACAGAATGGACCAGAACAGACAAGCTCAAGTCATCCAACAGCCCAAGCCTCGCATAGTAGCTGTGTGTGCGCCACAGCACCCAGCTGCTAGGTCAGGGATCGTCTCTGTCTTTAGCCTCAATGTGATGACTCTGAGCCTGCTGCTTTGAAACACTAAGTTGATGGAGGAAGTGGTGTCCTTAGTCAAAATATAAAATGACCAAAGTAGATACTCAAAACACTAAATAGATATATAGCACTTATGCATAGCTGGCATGGAGCAGACCACTGTGAAATGCTGCTCATTCTTAGTAAGCTCCTCCAGTAACTTGGTGGGACACTTGACATGTCCAGTGACTGGGGAAAGGCAGGTAGACAGTGACAGACCCTGCACTACATATAGCAGGCAGGTAAAGAGTGGCAGACAGCACTACACATTGAGGACACGTACAGGGTAAGAGTCTGCATTACACACAAAGGGTAGGTAGACATTGACAGCCCAAGCACTACACATGGAGAGCCAGTAGAGAGTGATAGACTCCACACTATGGTTGAGCGAAACGGATCGGTCATTTTCATAAGTCGCCGACTTTTGGCAAAATCGGGTTTCATGAAACCCGACCCGATCCGTGTGTGTGGTCGGCCATGCGGTACGCGACCTTCGCGCCAAAGTCGCGTTTCATACGACACGTTCAGCGCCATTTCTCAGCCAATGAAGGAGGACGCAGAGTGTGGGCAGCGTGATAACATGGTTCTCGGTCCCCACCATCTTAGAGAAGGGAATGGCAGTGATTGGCTTGCTTTCTGCGGCGTCACAGGGGCTATAAAGGGGCGTGCACGCCGACCGCCATCTTACTGCTGCTGATGTGAGCGTAGGGAGAGGTTGCTGCTGCTTCGTCAGAAGCAGGGATAGCGTTAGGCAGGGAACATAAACCCCCAAACCGCTTGTGCTGTAGCGATTTCCACTGTCCAACACCACCTTATCCTTGCAGGGACAGTGGAGGCTAGATTTCAGTGCATCAGCTCTGTAGCTTATTAGGCTGCCTTATTAGGCTCCCTCATAGCTGCATTGCTGTTTGTACGCCGCTGTTCAAACCAACTGCTTTTTTCAAAGCACAAATCCTGTTGTTCCTTCCTTTCTGCACAGCTATCTTGTTTGTTTGTCCACACTTTTGTGTGCAGCAGTCCTTTTTATTGCTGCCTGCCATACTTTTCTGAGATTACTGTAGGGAGATAGTAATTGCAGTACAGTCTATATATATATATGCACTGTCCCACACCTAAAAAGGGAGATTTATATTGCCAATCAGTGCATCTGTGCCAGTCCAGTCTGTTGGATCTGTCAGTCATTTTGTGCCACAGAAACAATACTGTAAAACAGTGAGCGAGATTTATTCACTAGTCTTCCATATAAAAACAAAAAGGGGAGATTAATATTGGCAAATCTGTGCCAGTCCAGTCTGTGGTATCGGTCTGTCATTTTGTGCCACTGAAACACAGCTGTAAAACTGTGGGCCAGATTGATTCACTAGTCTCCCATCCCAACAAAAAAAAGAAGGGGAGATTAATATTGGCAAATCTGTGTATCTGTGTCAGTCCTGTTAGTGGCATATCTGTCAGCCACTGGCTGCCACTGAAACACAACTGTAAAACTGTGGGCCAGATTGATTCACTAGTCTCCCATCCCCCCCCAAAAAGAAGGGGAGATTAATATTGGCAAATCTGTGCATCTGCGTCAGTCCTGTTAGTGGCATATCTGTCAGCCACTGAAACACTACTGTAAAACTGTGAGCCAGATTGATTCACTAGTCTCCCATCCCCCCAAAAAAGAAGGGGAGATTAATATTGGCAAATCTGTGCATCTGTGTCAGTCCTTTTAGTAACATAGTAACATAGTAACATAGTAACATAGTTAGTAAGGCCGAAAAAAGACATTTGTCCATCCAGTTCAGCCTATATTCCGTCATAATAAATCCCCAGATCTACGTCCTTTTACAGAACCTAATAATTGTATGATACAATATTGTTCTGCTCCAGGAAGACATCCAGGCCTCTCTTGAACCCCTCGACTGAGTTCGCCATCACCACCTCCTCAGGCAAGCAATTCCAGATTCTCACTGCCCTAACAGTAAAGAATCCTCTTCTATGTTGGTGGAAAAACCTTCTCTCCTCCAGACACAAAGAATGCCCCCTTGTGCCCGTCACCTTCCTTGGTATAAACAGATCCTCAGCGAGATATTTGTATTGTCCCCTTATATACTTATACATGGTTATTAGATCGCCCCTCAGTCGTCTTTTTTCTAGACTAAATAATCCTAATTTCGCTAATCTATCTGGGTATTGTAGTTCTCCCATCCTCTTTATTAATTTTGTTGCCCTCCTTTGTACTCTCTCTAGTTCCATTATATCCTTCCTGAGCACCGGTGCCCAAAACTGGACACAGTACTCCATGTGCGGTCTAACTAGGGATTTGTACAGAGGCAGTATAATGCTCTCATCATGTGTATCCAGACCTCTTTTAATGCACCCCATGATCCTGTTTGCCTTGGCAGCTGCTGCCTGGCACTGGCTGCTCCAGGTAAGTTTATCATTAACTAGGATCCCCAAGTCCTTCTCCCTGTCAGATTTACCCAGTGGTTTCCCGTTCAGTGTGTAATGGTGATATTGATTCCCTCTTCCCATGTGTATAACCTTACATTTATCATTGTTAAACCTCATCTGCCACCTTTCAGCCCAAGTTTCCAACTTATCCAGATCCATCTGTAGCAGAATACTGTTAGTGGCATATCTGTCAGCCACTGAAACACTACTGTAAAACTGTGGGCCAGATTGATTCACTAGTCTCCCACCCCCCCAAGAAAAGAAGGGGAGATTAATATTGGCAAATCTGTGCATCTGCGTCAGTCCTGTTAGTGGCATATCTGTCAGCAACTGGCTGCCACTGAAACACTACTGTAAAACTGTGGGCCAGATTGATTCACTAGTCTCCCACCCCCCCAAGAATAGAAGGGGAGATTAATATTGGCAAATCTGTGCATCTGCGTCAGTCCTGTTAGTGGCATATCTGTCAGCCACTGTGTGCCACTGAAACTGTGTACTGTAATACAGTGGGCCTGATTTTCCCTGCACTCTCACACACCTATAAAGGGAGATTTAAATTCACAACAATTTTGCGTCCACCTTGTAACAGGTTTTACAATACCAAATAACGTTTGTAAATTTGGTTACATATTTCCAAGAATGAGGAAATCTGGTGGAAGAGGTCGTGGCCGTGGGCGGTCATTGCCAGCTGGTAATGATGGTAGTGGTGATGGAGCATCAGTGGTCATGGGAAAAGCAATATAGCACCTAAGTCTCGAGTTGTTCAGCCACCGTCATCGTCTGGCAACACAAGGCCTCGAACGCTCCCTTTTCTGGGAGTAGGAAAACCGCTTTTAAAGCCGGAGCAGCAGGAACAAGTTTTGGCTTTCCTTGCTGACTCTGCCTCTAGCTCTTTTGCCTCCTCTTCGGAAACTGCAAAATGTAAAAGCAGCCTGTCGTCAGTGGATGTTCCCGGTCAGGGACAAGTCGCTTCCTTGCGTTCTTTACCCAGAACAACAGAGAAGGATGCGTCAGGCGACACAACGGGGTTACTCCATGGAGCTCTTTACACATACCGTTCCTGGGTTAGAAAGGGAAACAGTTAACAGGCCATGCCCGTTACAAGATGAATCGGACATGGAGTGCACAGATGCACAGCCACAGCCAGATTCTTATGCTGTTCCTTTGACTCAGATCACAACATTGCCCTCGCAGTGTACTGATCCAGAATCTGACCCAGATGAGACTATGGAGCCCCGTCACGAACGCTATAGCACCGGCTTACACGGTGACACAGAGGAAGGTGCACAGGACATAGAAGAGGAGGTCATAGATGACCCAGTTGTTGACCCCGATTGGCAGCCATTGGGGGAACAGGGTGCAGCCGGCAGTAGCTCTGAAGCGGAGGAGGAGCCGCAGCAGGCATCAACATCGCAACAGGTTGCATCTGGCAGGCCCGTATCTGGCCAAAAACGTGTGGCTAAACCAAAACCAGTTGTAGGACAGCGTGGCCATCCGGTTAAAGTAGCTCAGTGTGCAATGCCTGAAAAGGTATCCAATAGTAGGAAGAGTGCAGTCTGGCATTTTTTTAACCAACATCCAAATGATCAGTGCAAAGTCATCTGTAAGAAATGCTCAAGGACCTTCAGCAGAGGTCAGAATGTTAAAAGTCTAAATACAAGTTGCATGCGTAGACATTTAAACACCATGCACTTGCAAGCCTGGACTAACTACCAAACGTCCCTTAACGTTGTTGCACCCTCTCACAATGAAGCTAGTCAGCAACGCTACATCCCTTCCCTCACTGTAAGCCCAACGTTTACCACACCACCTGCAGCAAATGTGGAGGTTTTGTCGCTCTTATTAAATAGTTGTTAAATGGAACAACTGCAGTGGGGCTACTAGTTTGGTTGGAGCCTACTAACGGTGTCTGCCGCTCCTAGCTGTTCTCCTGGTTTCCCGTCCTGAACTACCATTTTCAGGTTCTCGTTAAGTAGTTGTTAATATTACACTGCATTTGGCCTACTAGTTGGGTTGGGGCCTGTGAAGGATCACCTGTTCCTCCCACGTCACCAATCCGTGACGTCACTACACATGCCCAGCTCTCCGGCGCCCCCTTTGTCTCTCAGGTCAGTAAGGGAACTGCACCTAGAGCAAATGGCCGCCGGGGAGACTGTTACCCTATTACCCACACTGGGTATTCTAAGATTCGCAATCAGAGTAAAAGGATCAGCCCAAAATTAATTTATGATTTAATTGCCTTAAGGGCGCACTAGGTAATTACAAGAAATATACAATCACAATATATCAAGAGTTACAGTCAGAGTACAATATAACAATAATAATACAAGGCTTAAAGGTATAAAGCTGTAGGTCAATTTACCAGGTCGGAGGTCGCTTGTGGAAGCCGGGGGGGCTCAGCCTTCCGCAGGCCCAAAACTTAGTTGCCGGGCAACCCCCAGAAAGCGTGTGCTTGCTCCCCTCTGGCTGGCATACCCTGTTCCTTATGATATCATCATCATCTTCTTCTGTGGAGTGAGACCCACTCTCCAAGTGTCCTTGGCTCTTAAACCTTCTATGCCCCTCCCCCTGTAGCTGGGTGGGCTTAGCAACCTCCACCCCTCTGCCTCTCTGCAAGATTTATTCCAATATCTAATAAATGGGATAACTTCTGTCAGGATGATCGGATCAGTACACGGGCAGTACCAGCGCCTGTGGTTTGTTCTGCCGGTCGTACAGGAATCAAACCTTGACCCATTCGGCCGTTGTGGGAGGCTGATCTCTATATCTCGGGTTTCAGAGCTCCCACAGGCCCGGGAGTCGCACTGTCAGATGCGCAATTTCTTTAGGGTGAGGGGAATATTTTTTATGAGCCAGTACCTCGGACGATGCGTCCATAATTTACGATTCCATGTTGGAGACGGTTCGACTGGACGGCCATAATAGATGTGTATCCTGTGGCCACTTGACATGCATGCTTAAATTAAGCCCCCAAGCATTTCCAAGCTCCCTGCTCGTGTGGCTTCCTCACTGAGCTTTGAAGTACCTTCTGCATTCTACACTGAGCTCAGCCCATTACCATACTAATAGGAACTTTATTCATTGGAAAAGGTGGGGGCCAGAAGCACTCCTCTCTGCAGACCTGTGACCAGGAGACAAAATGGAGTCACGCCAATCTCTGTTAGTATGCCCGTCCAAGATGGCGGCTGTTCCCTCATCACAGGGCCTACTAACGGTGTCTGCCGCTCCTTGCTGTTCTCCTCCACTGAACAAAGCAGTGCCGCCTGTTTACTACTGTTACCAATTTTGAACTGCATTTAGACTACTTACTGATTTGGGCCTACTCACTGTGTCAGCCTCTCATTACAGTTGCCCTCCACTGAACAAAGCAATGCCGCCTGTTTAGTCCTGTTAACAATTTTGAACTGCTTTTAGCCTACTTTTGTATTTGGGACTATATCTGTGTTTCCTCCTCATCCTGCCCATTGTCCAGCCAGTGCCAGATGACTCTACTGGTACATTGACCCAGACCGCTACATTCCCCTTGCACGCTACACAGCCAGATTCTGACTCTGCTGAAAGTGAGGTTCCCCTTCCCGCATACTATACCACCTTACACGGGGACAAAGAGGAAGGTGCAGATGAAAGTGCAGGTTCCTTCATCAGGTGGGGGGAGATACTCGTTGGCAACGTCACTGGCACAGGGCCCCTCATAGTACGCAAAAGTGTCGCTGCTGGTGGGAGGCGCCCCCGCCGTGCAAACACACCGCCGTGCTTTGAGGGGCCCTGTGCCAGTGCCAATGCGAACGAGTGGGCTCCCCACAGCACTTGCAAAGTTGAAATACTTACCTCTCCCTGCTCCACTGCCGTGACGTGGTCCAAGTTTCCTGGGCCCACTAAATACTTGAACCACCATACCCCCCACAACTTTAGCCAAATGACCCCCAATTTCCAATGCCTAACTATTATTATAAGGTATATTAAGATTGACAAGCTTCACTACCAAGAATGGATGTTTTTGCCATTAAAATGGGCACTGTATGTGTTTTCCTTGCCTCCACTCACTGCCGACTATGCTCCCCCATTGACTTGCATTGGGTTTCGTGTTTCGGTCGATCCCCGACCCCGACTTTACGCGATAATCGGCCGATTTCACTCGACTCGACTTTTGAGATAGTCGGGTTTCGCAAAACCCGACTCGACCCTAAAAAAGTAAAAGTCGCTCAACCCTACTCCACACTACACATATAAAGCAGCTGGACAGTGACAAAGTCCGCAATACACATGAAGGGCTGGTAGAGAGTACAGAATAGTCACTACACATGAGGGCAGATAAAGAGTAACTGACCCCTCACAACACACAGTGTAAGGCAGAGAGTGACAGACCTTACACTACAAATGAAGGGTTTAGAAAATAATCAAGTGTAGGGTCACCAGTCAGTGCAGTGTTTATGACAGAACTATGTTACCAGGTTGCTGAATGGATGGCACTACAGGTAGGGTGGGCTTCAGTGGTGTTTTTATCCTTCATTTGCAGAAACTTAGGGTGTGTGTGAAGAGCAGGTACTGGACATGGGTAAGATGATGTGGACACTTGAGCAAAGGGGAGGAAAGGTACAAATTGAGGACTCCAACCTTTCCGTGATCCTTGATGGAGGATGTTATGCTGCATAGTGTTGTGTATGATTTTACCTATAGAGGCCATTTTGTCTTCATTTGTAGAAGTACAATTCCTCACCTGAAGTAAACAGGACATGCTACCACTTGTAACTCCTCCACAGAAGGAGAAGAGGGTTGGTTGTGTGCTATACTTGTAATATGACACTTCAAATTAACAGGTATGATGACCTTCACATTGTGTTTTACTGTAATAGAAGCGAGTACTAAAAGAGATTATTAAAGTCACATAATTTTTGTCAGAGCGTAATAACTGTTTTGGCTTTGAAGTGATGTCTATGGATGAAGTGAGAGCAAATAGTATGGAGAATAAGAATGTAGTCTTGGCTTGAATTAAGTTAGTAGTCTTTTATATAAGCCACCTGAAGTTTTGCTGAGAACTGCTACTTGTGAAGAGCTCTTCCAGGTTGACATCTCGATGACTATGGTCTGCTGAACACCACCAACATGTTTCTTACCTTTTTACATCAGTATTTGTAAGTCAACACCAGGAGTGGAACACTAAGAGGAAAAGAATAATAGAAACAGGTCACAACTTCTGTATTTTTCACCTTCTCCTGGTTTTGGCTTACAAATCCTGAGATACAAAACTCACCAAATACTGAATGTGTGAACATGGCCTTAGTTTTTTGTTTTACTAACTGAACAGTTTTGTATTGAGAGCATATATTAAATGCATGTCATGTGCGTAAGTCTGATGACACACAGTGACACTATGTGATTAGAATGTCAGCAATACCATCAACCTGGATGTTACCTGACCACATTCTTCTATTTTTGGACACAGGCCTGGCCTAGTTATATGTGTTCATGTGTTTCATTTAATAATAATATTGTGCTCACATACTGACATCTCCATCCCATCAAAGCATACCAAAGGACTGTGAAAACAAGTCGGTAAGATGAGGGCAATGTTTTCACCAATTAACTAGCAGTCTTGTCTATATCTAGGCCTAGAGTATAATTAGGTTTTAGGGTATGTGCACACGTCAGGATTTCTTGCAGAAATTTTCCTGACAAAAACCGGACATTTCTGCCAGAAATCCGCATGCGTTTTTACTGCGATTTTACCGCGATTTTGATGCGTTTTTTGTGCGTTTTTTCCCAAATGCATAGAATTGCGGGAAAATCGCAGAAAATCCGCAAAAATAATGAACATGCTCATTTTTTTACCGCGATGCGTTTTTTTCGCGGAAAAAACGCATCCATGTGCACAAAACATGCAGAATGCATTCTAAATGATAGAATGCATAATGTATGCGTTTTTAATTAGTTTTTATAGCGTTTGTAGCGCGAAAAAAACGCGAAAAAACGTGAAAAAACCTGAACGTGTGCACATGGCCTTAGGCCATAAAAATCGCGGTAAAATCGGCCCTGCTTTACGGCCGGCGCTTACACAGGATGCAGGAGGAGTGCAGGGAAGCTGACACGGGGGGATGTGACAGGCACCGGAATGTGAGTATGTGTTTTTTGTATTTTTTACATTTACAATGGTAACCAAAGTAAACACCGAGTTACTAAGCGCGGCCCTGCGCTTAATAACTCGATGTTTACCCTGGTTACCTGGGGACTTCGGCATTGTTGGTTGCTGGAGAGCTGACTGTGTGACCTCTCTCCAGCGACCACACAAGGACTTTCCAATGATCACGGCCAGGTCGTATCGCTGGTCGTGATCGTTGGAAAATTGCTGAGTGTAGCGGTACCTTTAATCCGATGGAACACGTGTGGGATGACATTAAAAATGACATTTCTGAGGCAAAGTCAACAAATGCCCAAAAACAGTGGGCTGTAGTCCAAGAATCCTGGGCTATGTACCTGAGGAAGTGGACAGGACGTCCACGAAATGCGTAGTTTAATAGCCCTGAATAAAGTATGCAAATTTTCTGAAATCTGTGATTCCCTTGCCTGATTTTGGAGGAGCGCAGAATTGTCGGCATCTTGAATATCCTATCCAGAATTTGTTGAAGATCCTTCGTGGGTCCGGTGCCATCAGCAGTCCTCCTATCATACTTACTATATGTGTTGTGCATACTCACAACGTGTAAAGGTGAGAATTTTACCTTACAGCAAACTAATTGTTATTTTCAGAGGCGTAGCTAAGGGTTCAGCTCAGGGGGGGCGAACTATCTGAGTGGGCCCCTAAACCTTGATTACAACTATGGTGGCACACTTTAATCATGAGTATATCAGACAGAGCGAGAGCGCGAGACAGACAGACAGAGCGAGAGCGCGAGACAGACAGAGCGAGAGCGCGAGACAGACAGTGCCGGCACCCAGCGTCCCCTGACACATGCTCCTCTACTGAACAGACCGCGGCAGTGCAGGGAGATTCTGTCCCTGCTCTACCACAGAGCTCAACTATATTGGCGTGCACAGCAGGCTGATATAGTTAAGGGTAGCGTAGCTCCAGGTGGGCCCCCTCTGAGCTCCGGGCCCGGGGCGACTGCACCCTCTGCCCCCCTGGTAGCTACGCTACTGGTTATTTTGGTATCTGTGCTATTACTCCCCTCTCTTTACCCTTTCTAAGAATCCTGGGCTGGAATAACAGTTGACAGGTGCCAGAATTTGGTGGACTCTATGCAACACAGATGTCAAGCATTTCTAAAAAAAAAACCTGTGGGTATACAACTAAATATTAGATTCATGATTCACAGGAATGCTACATCTTCATAAAAAAAATACATATTGTGAGTTTGTAAAGACAAATGCAGACACTGCTATTTTTTAGAACAGCCCAATGTTCATTTTTTGCTATGTTCTGTAAAGCAGTTATAATAAATTATATACATTTCTCTTCACATTTTGAATTAGAAAACAGTGTACAATGTTCCCAATGCATGGAAATAAAAACTAGTATAAAGATTTTGTTATTAACTTTATTCTTTTGGACATACTGCTGATATGGAAATTTGGGTTGGATAAATCTACCCGTGTGTGCTGCGGCCGCTCCCAATTATTATTTCTGAGCCCTTAATGAATGAATGAGTCTGACACGTGATGACAGCTTGACATTCAATCAAAGACTGGAGATTTATTTCCTGATACATAGTTTTTATAATAACATATAGCAAGGAGTGGTTGGGGCGGTTAGTTAATTAACATACAATTCAGTTATTGGTTATCTGATATATATGGAATATTGTGATTAATGCTCATATGACTGCTGATTATGCAACTAAAATGTAGCTCTCGGTATGTAGGGCAAAGTTGAGGCATCTGACCAGGACTCAGTTGAGACAACTCATCAGCACTTAATACATCTGGAGTTCTTCTGCTTTTTGGGTGGAAAACACCGAACAGTCTGTCTGGCTTATATTAGTTTGTCAGCCATTTTAAGCAACTGATTATAAAGTAGCTGAGTAGATAGATATATATATTTGCTTTGTGTAAGTATATGTGATTTAAAGGAATATACATGCAAGTGAGATCTACATGATATAAATATTTCTATCACAAGCCCCCCTTAGATATCACTTGCCCTAAGCCTAGCCTCCTGTCCCAAAGCGCTGCAACTCTTTTGTGCTGCCGGCGATCCGACGCAAACCTAGTGTCTACGCCCTACTCCGTACAGTCTTTCGCAATGAGCGATCAGGAGATCTGTCCCTAAACGGGGGTAGAAACATGCATGGTCTCATATTGGCGACTCTGTGCGATCAGTTCCACATATTCGTCGTCATCAGGATTGGAGGAGCCATCAGGTGGGTGAATCTGAATTCGGATAGTTTCGTCCAGGAGAAGATGCGGCATCAGGTTTGTTGTGTCCTTTACTGTCTTTTCCATCATCAGGATCATTCTGGCTTAGGCGTATCTTCTGGTACGGGAGCCTTCTTGCAGTGCGATGCGTGGATCCAAGTGGGCCTTCCCTCTAGTTTCACAGAGGTTGGTGTCGTCAGCAGCACTTGGAAGGGACCGTCAAATCTGGGGTCGAGCGATCTCCTCACAAACTTCTTCACCAACACCCAGTCTCCTGGTTTCAGGGAGTGTGAACCGGGTACCGATCCTGGATCTGGTAATGAAGAGAAAACTCGAGAATGGATGTTAGCAAGTTTCTTGGTGAGTTCAATTACATAAGCAGACAAAGTATCATATTGCATTGTCAACTGCTGAGGGAAGAATACCCCTAACCGAGGGCTGGACCCAAACAGAATCTCATGAGGTGACAACTTTTCTGGGCCCCGGGGAGTGTGCCTGACACTAAACAGTGCGATGGGGAGTATTTCATGCCATGGTTTACGTGTCTCTTGGGCAACTTTTAACATCCTGTTTTTGAGTGTCCCATTCAGTCTTTCTACTTTCCCGCTACTCTGGGGGTGGTAGGGAGTGTGTAGGCCTAAGTCTGACCCTACTTCTGACCAGATCTCCCTTGTGAGGTTTGCTGTGAATGCAGGCCCCTGATCACTCTCTATCACTTCTGGGACCCCGTATCTGCACACGATCTCTGAGAGTAGCTTCTTTGCAGTAGTCTTTGCTGACTGATTCCTCACTGGGAAAGCTTCTGGCCATCCTGAAAACACGTCCACGACCACAAGGGCATATTCGAATCCTCTACTTGGCGGCATCTGGATGTGGTCTATCTGGATCCTCTGGAAGGGGTACAGCGGTCTGGCAAGATGATGTGTGGGAACTTTCTCCATTCTTCCAGGGTTGCATTTGCCGCAGGTCAGACAGCTGCTAGTGAACTTGGCTGTTAGGGTGGAGATCCCTGGAGCGAACCAGTAAGCACCAATCAGATCATTCATCCGTGTCTTTGATCTGTGCGTGGGCCCATGTGCCCACTGGACCACCATAGGGTACATGCTTCGGGGTAAACAGGGTTTGTAGTCCATTGAGTATACCCTTCCTTCTTGATGTGTTGCACCCTTCCGCATCCAATTCTCCTTTTCCTCCTTTGGGGCTTGTTCTTGCAACTTCTTGAATAGATCCCAAGACGTCATCTCATCTGGTGTCTTGTCCTCAGTTGCCACATAGTAGCCGTCCGGCTCTACGACCTCTCCCATTTCTCCATACTGTCTTCCTTTGGCGGCTTCTTTGGCTGCCATATCTGCCATGTTGTTGCCCCGTGCCTCTACTGTGTTCAGTTTTCCATGTGCTTTGACCTTCAGTACTGCCACCATTTTTGGGAGTTGGAGTGCGCTCAGTAGGTTTTTAATAGCTCCATGATGCTTTACGGTTGTTCCGCTTGCTGTGATGAAGTCTCTTGCAGCCCAGATGGGTCCGAAGTCGTGTGCTATGCCATGCGAATACCTTGAATCGGTGTAAATGTTCGCAGTTTTGCCTTCTGCAATCTGGCAAGCCTTCGTCAGCGCTATCAGTTCTGCTTCTTGGGCTGACAGGCTAGGTGGCAGACTCCTGGACCACAGGATTTCTTGATTGCTGGTCACTGCACATCCCGTGTGAAATCTTCCTTCATCATCTGCAAATCTGGAGCCATCTACATAGAGGATCAACTCTGGGTTGGCCAGTGGCTCTTCTGCCACATTGGGTAGTCCTGCTGTTTCCTGTTGCATGATGCTGAAGCAATCGTGATCATCTGGTCGGAGCAAATCCAGATCCTTGTGGAAGGTATCATGCAGATTTTGATCTGGAGGGTCCATATCTGTATCCCCCCTTGGGAGTGGGAGTAGAGTGGCTGGGTTGAGGACTGTACATCTGGAGATGGTGACGTTTTCAGGCAGTAGTAGCGAGCACTGTAGACGAAGATGTCTTGCTGTGGAGAGATGTTTTGGCTGTGTTTGGTTGAGAATTGCTGAGATGTCATGTGGAGCCAGGATTTCCAGTGGATGTCCAAGAATGATGTCAGCTGTTTTGTCCAGGAGGGCGTGTGCTGCAAATACTGCTCTCATGCAGGAGGGGGCTCCCCTTGCAACTGGATCCAGGCGAGCTGAAAAATAGCCTAGAGGTCTCTGTCTTCCCCCGTGAGTCTGTGTCAGGACTCCAGTAGCATGGCCTTCTTTCTCCATCAGGTAGAGACGGAATGGCTTCTCGTAGTCAGGTAGGCCTAGCGCTGGCGCTGAGACCACTGAGTCTTTTAGCTTCTTGAACGAACTGCAAGCCACATCTGTTAGCAGGAACGGGGTTACGTTAACGCAGTCATACAGAGGTTGCATTAGGACTGAAGCATCAGGGATCCAGGCTCTGCAATACGAAACTAGACCAAGAAAAGCTTGTAGTGCCTTTGGAGATGTTGGGGGAGCCATCCTCTCCACTGTGGTCTTCCGGTCATCTGTCAGGTGTTTAGTCTGGTGAGCAATGCAGTGCCCAAGGAATGTAACTCGCTTCAGACACCACTGGACTTTGTTCTTTGAGACCTTGCAGTGTTGTTTCACCAGGTAGAGTAGGAGAGACACGGAATGTGCTTTACACGTGTCAATGTCGACTGCACAAAGGAGTAGATCGTCCACGTATTGTAGCAGGGTCACTTCTGCATGTTCTGTGATCCAGTTGGCGAGAACTGTGGACATTGCTTTGGTGAATTGCGAGGGGCTGTTCTGGGCCCCCTGGGGCATCACCGCCCATGTGTACTGTGCCCCCTGATGCGTGAAGGCAAACAGGAACTGGTCATCTGGATGGAGGGGAACACTGAAGAAAGCATTTGCCAGGTCGATCACCGTGAACACTGTTGCTGTGGAAGGCACATTTGAGAGCAGGGTGTGTGGATTCGGCACAATTGGAGTTTCAAATACTGTAGCGTCATTCACCGCTCTTAGGTCATGTACCATTCTGAACTTGGCTGGCTCTCCTTTTACAGTCTTTTTCTTGACAGGGAAAAGCGGGGTATTGCAAGGAGAGGTGCAGGGGACAACGACCCCTATTTCCAGGAACACCTTCAATTGGTCGGAGACGGCTTGACTTTGTGCGATGGACAAGGGATACTGGGCCTTACGAGGATATGGAGTACCTGGCTTGAGTGATACCCGCACCGGGGCAACCTGAAGTTTCCCCACATCTTGGGGTCCCTTAGACCATAGACTTTCTGGTACTACGTCCAGTACCTCCTTGGGTAGGCCTTCATGGGTTGTTTGAGGTTCCTGTAAGGCTGCCAGCATGACTGACTCTTCCTGGGTCAGAGGTGAAGAAAGGGTCACGGTCCCATCTTCCTGGAACACTATGGTTGCTTTTAGTTTCTGTAGAAGGTCTGCCCCCAGTAGGTTGAGTGGGCAGGTTCTTGACACCACAAACTGGGACAGGATAGAGTGTCCTGGCTGAGTGCACACGCTCAAAGGCTTTGTAAGCTGAGAATTTCTGACTTGACCGTCGATGCCTACGCAAGACACAGAGGATTCTGATAGGCAGGTAGGGTCAGGGAGTTCCACATGTCTCATCACACTTCTGGCTGCACCAGTGTCCACAAGAAAAGACCTGACAACGCCATCCACTTTCAGGGTAATTTGAGGGGTTGGTCCTGCTGAAGGGGTTTTGCATGTCAGGAGCGTGGTGTCTTGCGGACCTGGCTTGCCCCTGTCCTATGGATGGGGCGCTTCACTGTCCACCTTGTCTGCTCCTTGGATTGCTCCTCTGGGCAGGGTCTTGGGTTGTGATGGAGCTCTGCACCGGCTCTGGTAATGACCCAATTTGCCGCAGTTGAAACATCTGACGTTCCTTCTGTCTCGGTATTGCGGTGGCTCTTCAGAGTCTATGGCCGCCATAAGGGGTGTTGTCTTCCGCACTCCTGGTTGGGACTCGATCCCTTTGGCTACGGTGAGCAGGGTGTCCATTGCTATTGACCTGTACTCGGGTCTAGCTACTATCAGTGGCTTCTTGATTGGTTCTCTGAGTCCATGCACAAAGGCCTGTGCCAACATCTGCCTGTGTATCTGATCATGAATGGTGAAGCCCAGGTCCTGGAAAACCTGCATTACTCTGCCATGAAACTTCTCCACAGTCTCTGTCTTCTCCTGACTCATGTCATGTAAGCTGAGGGCCTGTCCAGCCAGCCTGCCTTTGGCCCATTCTCTGAGTTGTTCAATCAGCTTCGGCCCTGACTCCCAGGCATGTACGTCTAAATCTGCTGAAAGCTTGAAGTGTTCTTTCATGATTGGCCAGAAGGCATCACCTGCCTTTATCTCCATCACTGCCCACAGATCATTCCAGGTGGCTGCATATGTGCGCTGGTTCTGCTGCATTCTTCTGTAGAATGGCATGGGGTGCATCTCTGGATCTGGAAGATTGTTGAGGATGCTGGTCACCTGACTTGGGGTGAAGTGCACATAGTGTAATGGTGGTGCTTCTATCTGACCCTGTCTCCTAGGTGCCCGTGGGTTTTTCTTTCTAGTACTGGGTAGCATGTATGAAGTCCCCTCTTCATCCTCATCAGAGGAATAGTTGTGATAGGGTGCACTGGGGTCATGCAGTGGCTGATAAGCGGTCTTGGATATTGTCTTTTTGTGAGAGGATGTGTTCCCACCCTGCTGAGGCTATGGAGGATTATAGTTCCATTGTGGTGTGAATGTTGGCTGCTCTGACCGGGGATACTGATCAACATCTGATGCCTGTCTCTCCCCCCCTGTCCCCGGACCTGAGCTGCCTGCTGCTGGGTTTGCCTGGGGGAAGCCTGCTGCGGCTTGGGGGGTGCCTTCTACTGGGGGATCTCCACCCTCCTCCCCTGATACCATGACTGTCAGAGGCTGGGCTGTATTGGGAACATAGAATGTGCCTTGTGCTGTGAGCACTGGATACAGAGACACCACACTGCCTGGACTCGGCACCTGCCCGACAGGCAGCAGATCAGGAGGAGAGTGTGGCCCAGAAAGCGGAGATGAAAGGTGGGAGGGAGCAACTGAGTGAGGAAAAGATGGGTGATTCAGAGGAGGGGGAGAGTGCTTCAGAGAGAGAGAGAGAGAGAGGAGGAGATGAAAAGTGTGAAGGAGGTGGGTGTGGTGTAGGAGGAGGTGTGGAATAATGAGAAGGGTGAGGAAGAGAAAGAGGAGGAGAAAGAGGTGGAGATGAAAGAGGAGGAGGAGAGGGCAGTGCAGAAGACGGAGAGGAAAAAGATGGAGGAGAAAGACAAGAAGAGAATCCCTTCTCCTTTGATGCAGCCCGTGCCGGCATTGTCAGAGTAACAGTGCCATCTCCCTGTACCAAGTTTGGGCGGGGCGCACCACATGCTGAGCAAGTCTCCCTGTACAATGGATTCTGCTGGGTGCAGACTGCACACACCCAATATTTTTCATCCCCATATGGGGGAGGTGCTGATGGTTTAACACCTTTCCCTACTTTGTACACATAAAAATCACTTCCTGGCTCCTTCACATATCTTTCAGTACCACCTAAACAATGTAAGCTCTGCTGCTACTGTATACCACATATCAGCATTGAGCAATGTAACATCAGCTAACTTCCCTTATTTTCCTTTCTACGTCATGCCATTCTGCAGCTTGAATTCTGCCGTTCCCTGATGAATTTCACATACTTTCATGAGCTGCCTGTAATTCTTCACATATCTGACACCTTCATGCTCCGCTACTATTTGAGGAGCCGTTTTCTCATCAGGAAGCAAAAGGCTCTCCTGTTGCTTGCCCAAATTATTCCCCATTGCAAAAAAAAAGAAATAAAAAACACAACAATAAAAAATCTCAAGTAGGTAAGTATATAAAGACACGAAAAGTAGAAGAAAAAAGGGAGCTTTCAAAAAATTGATGCAAGATGTTGAAATCAAAACATAAAAGAACCATAAAAAACTGGGTACACGATCCAAAACTCAGGATCTTCACAGAGAAGGAAGAAAAATAAATAAATAAGACCCCTTTTAAACAACAAAAAAGTGAGGAGGCAGAAAAATAAAGAAACTTTGAAAAACTTAAAAAAAGGTCTAAAGACTTCAAAAAAGCAACAAAAAACAGAAAATAAAATAAAATTAAAACGGCTTCTCCTCTCCCCCCTCTTATTTTTTTTTTTTTTTCTGTGTACGCTGCGCTCAAATGCAGTCAGAGACACACTTCCCCTTTTTATCAGCAGCTGCTGTTATACCAAAAATCATGTATGTCACATCAAAAATGATAGATATCATTTAGTTTCACCTCTTCAAATAAATGTCATACATATGCAAAAACAGGAAACTTAGCAAGAAAAAGAATATGAAAAAAAACAACAACAAAAAAAAACGGTTGTGACTGTGTGATTTACAATGCATATATTTCTCCAAACTGCATGGAGGAGGGGAAGTTCTAAATAGAGAACAGACGGGGAGAGAGAAGAAAAAAAACTTCTTTTTTAATTCTATGTAGTCAAGCAACAATACATGACATTAACAGACAAAGAACATTGACATCCAGGAGATTCGACACCCTCTTTATTATTTTGTGACACATGCAAGAAGCGCTGGGTAAACAGACTACTGCCAATCGCACTGGGCACACCTATGCCCGGGCCACCTGAGTGAAAAACACAACAGGTGGGATTTCTACCACCCCGGTCCAAGCTATCTAACTAGATAGTCGGCACTACGGGAATCTGCAGTAGCCCTCTAAGTTACCACTACCACGTGCCTGGAGCCTGGGGTCAACTACCCCGGGATTAACTATCCCTCCTATGCACGGGAATCCTGCAATAACTTATCGAGCGATTTGACCTCCTGCGGTCTGTTACCCAGCACCCACAAACAGTCACTGTTCCTTTCTTCTCCCGGATGTTACACAAACACAGAACATATACACGGCACACAGCAGACACCTCGACTTATATCCCAGGGTTTAGGTTCAGGCTCGGACTTTTTACACTACCTGGGAATGCGGTGGTGACCACACCTGACCGGCTAAAGGTACAGACCCGGACTGGGCACAGGGGACATTCAGGTAAGATGATAGAATTTTCTTACCTTACTCTGATGGAGCTGCAGTCTCCGTCCCGTGGGCCAAGGCCGTGGCCCGCACCCTCGTCTGTGCGGTCAGCCGGATCCCCTGTGATATCTTCGTCCGAGCCGTTGGGCGCCACTTGATATGGAAATTTGGGTTGGATAAATCTACCCGTGTGTGCTGCGGCCGCTCCCAATTATTATTTCTGAGCCCTTAATGAATGAATGAGTCTGACACGTGATGACAGCTTGACATTCAATCAAAGACTGGAGATTTATTTCCTGATACATAGTTTTTATAATAACATATAGCAAGGAGTGGTTGGGGCGGTTAGTTAATTAACATACAATTCAGTTATTGGTTATCTGATATATATGGAATATTGTGATTAATGCTCATATGACTGCTGATTATGCAACTAAAATGTAGCTCTCGGTATGTAGGGCAAAGTTGAGGCATCTGACCAGGACTCAGTTGAGACAACTCATCAGCACTTAATACATCTGGAGTTCTTCTGCTTTTTGGGTGGAAAACACCGAACAGTCTGTCTGGCTTATATTAGTTTATGTCAGCCATTTTAAGCAACTGATTATAAAGTAGCTGAGTAGATAGATATATATATTTGCTTTGTGTAAGTATATGTGATTTAAAGGAATATACATGCAAGTGAGATCTACATGATATAAATATTTCTATCACACTGCTATTATTTTGAACACGGCTGTATATGTATGTATATATGCACATATATGTATGTAGTAAACGTGAATAATTGAATTAAAAACATGTATGTATATTGTGAGTGCAGTATTTACTGTACGCATTTAATTAAAGGGAACCTGTCAGCTGATTTTTAGACTAAAGGTACCTTCACACTGACCAACTTCACAATGATATCGCTAGCGATCCGTGACATTGCAGCGTCCTGGATAGCGATATCGTTGTGTTTGACACGCAGCAGCGATCTGGATCCTGTTGTGACATCGGAGCAGAAAGGCCAGAACTTAATTTTGTCGCTGGATCTCCCGCAGACATCGCTGAATCGGCGCGTGTAATGCCGATTCAGCGATGTCTTCACTGGTAACCAGGGTAAACATCGGGTTACTAAGCGCAGGGCCACGCTTAGTAACCCGATGTTTACCCTGGTTACCAGTGTAAATGTAAAAAAAACCAAACACTTCATACTTACATTCTGGTGTCTGTCGCGTCCCTCGGCGTTCTGATTCCCTGCACTGTCAGCGCCGGCCAGCCGTAAAGCAGATTACAGCGGTGACGTCACCGCTGTGCTTTACGGCCAGCCGGCGCTCACAGTCAGTGCAGGAAAGCACAGCGATGGGGGACAGACACCGGAATGTAAGTATGTAGTGATTTTTTTTTTTTAACATTAGCACTGGTAGCCAGGGCAAACATCGGGTTACTAAGCGTGGCCCTGCGCTTAGTAACCCGATGTTTACCCTGGTTACTAGGGGACTTCACATAGTTGGTCACTGGAGAGCTGTCTGCGTGACAGCTCTCCAGCGACCACACAGCGACGCTGCAGCGATCGGGATCGTTGTCTAGATCACTGCAGCGTCACTAAATGTGACGGTACCTTAATACTCCCTGTTCCTTCAGGTAGAGTTCACAGCAGCTTTCTTATCTTCAGAGACAGAATTACAATTACTGATAACACCTCTTTACACAGCTGATAACACAGAATCTACTATCCACAATAGGTGATGTAACAGATGACCCTGCTCCCCCTCCCTTTACAATGACCTTTGCACATGTTCATTACATATTTAAGTGCAAACGCTAGGGTCATGGTCTGTTCATTTTAGCTGTGTACATGTGGTGTTTCCTGAAACATCAAGAAGTTAGATTCTAAAAATACCCCAGTGGTCAGTGTGAAAATTGCATGATTTGTCAATCTTGTTTTTTTAATAAAAATTATCATATGGAAAAAAATAGATTGCCAAAAATGATTTAAAAAATTTAACTTGTGACTTAACACAAAATCCTAATTTAAATAATAGGTAGTTCTCTGTTGACTCAATCCCTTTTAAGTGAAGACAAACTATCAGCTCTATGAGGCTTCAGATTACAGTGGTCGCTCATAAATGTCTATGAAGAGTGGGGAGGGAGCAGGTGGTGGAGTTAAAGGCTGCAAATTCGCATATTCAACCTGAAATGACAGTTGTTTTATACATCTACAGGCTGTTGTTTTGGCAGCATGTGTATGGACTTCTGAAAATCTAATTCAGATGAATGGGCCAGTCACAGAAATGTTTGCATTAAATCTGCAGCACAAGAACTTATCATAGTGATGTTTTAGTCCCTTGAACATAATAAAAATATGTATTCTTTCCATTACGTATCTTGGAAAAAAGTAGAAAATGTAACTTTTAACTATCCAGCATTTTCTTATAGATTCCCATGAGCTACGTTAAACATATTGAATATTACCGATGTACTTTGTGCATGTTCTGACACATGGGTATTATTAGAATTTCTTTTTCCTTCCCAGCTCCCCATTGTTAACAGTATTTTTTTCTCGATTCTATCAAGCTGCCTTTTTTCCATGGTCACAGAGGACAGGTTCCGATTGTATAATTAATATCTGCAGTTGTCTATATGAAGAGCTGGGTATCTGAAATTCCACTGAGACTGGAGATCTCTAACACGCCTAGAATATTTATTTGCACAGATAAAGTTAGAACTTCTTCCCAAGATCTGTCATATATGATTAAGTTTTATTTGAGTGTTCTTATAAATTTTCCACAGGTAGCACTTCATCCATGTGCGTCTTCATGTAATGGGATTGTGATTGCTAACTAGGTAGAGACAGGAAGATGTATTGAGCGCGTGCAATAGGTGGTTCTTGCCTTTAGCAAATCACATCCGGAATTAAATTACTTGCCCCATTCTTTGTAGGAATTCTACTATTTTCTTTATTTTCTACTCCTGTCTCCTTACCCATTTGTGGATAAGAAATACTGATAGTGTAAAGTCATAAATCACTGGAAAATACTATATAGCACCCTTTTTAAGCTGCCTTATCATAATCCTTTTCTACTTAGAACAAAGAAAAGGATGGATATAAAACAACCTGATTACATTCTAAACAGGTTGCTGACCTTCCTTCTGGCTTAAATTAAACCTGCACTAGAGTCTCCATGTAGCTTTTGGTTTGTAAGTGCTGTTATTTCTACCCCTCCTCCTAAATTTATATTTATTTTTTCCAATTACTTTTGCTTTGACGCCTTCCATATGTCTGACGTGTTTGAATGACTGATTATTGATGTTAGATAAGCAGTTACTGTAGGTACAGAATATTTGTCTTGCTCCTAATTAAGAGTAGGCAAAGTGCCAAATTACAATTTCTATAAAAATCTACCTTGCGTCATATATACCAGTAATGAAACTCAGTCTTTCTCTGATAGGTTTGTGTGGCACTTATAATCGTGATGGTTTTGAGTGACTTCCAAATAATATTATTATTATTATTATTATTATTTATTTATATAGCACCATTGATTCCATGGTGCTGTACATGAGAAGGGGTTACATACAAGTTACAGATATCACATACAGTAAACAAACTAACAATGACGGACTGATACAGAGGGACGAGGACCCTGCCCTTGCAGGCTTACATTCTACAGGATTATGGGGAAGGAGACAGTAGGTTGAGGGTTGTAGGAGCTCCGGTGTTGGTGAGGCGGTAGCTTCGATAGTGATGAGGCGGCAGCGGTGTCAGTGCAGGCTGTAGGCTTTCCTGAAGAGATGAGTTTTCAGGTTCCGTCTGAAGGATCCGACTGTGGTTGATAGTCGGACGTGTTGGGGCAGAGAGTTCCAGAGGATGGGGGATATTCGGGAGAAGTCTTGGAGGCGATTGGATGAGGAGCGAATAAGTGTGGAGGAGAGAAGGAGGTCTTGGGAGGACCGGAGATTGCGTGATGGAAGATATCGGGAGATTAGTTCAGAGATATATGGAGGAGACAGGTTATGGATGGCTTTGTAGGTCAGTATTAGTAGTTTGAACTGGATACGCTGAGGAAATGGGAGCCAGTGAAGAGATTTGCAGATGGGGGAAGCGGAGGAGTAGCCAGGAGAGAGATGGATTAGTCGGGCAGCAGAGTTAAGGATGGACTGGAGAGGTGCAAGGGTGTTAGCAGGGAGGCCACAGAAAAGGATGTTGCAGTAGTCAAAGCGGGAGATGATGAGGGCGTGCACAAGCATTTTAGTATCCATATTTTACACAATATGTGGGTATATATATATATATATATATATATATATATATATATATATATGTATATGTATATGTATATGTATATGTATATATATATATATATATATATATATATATATATATATATATATATATATATATATATATATATATATATATATATATATATATATATATATATATATAGATCTATATACATACATACACATACAGGATACGGGTGCTTATTATAAAATTAGAATATTTTAAAAATGTAAATTTATTTTAGTTCTTCAATACACAAAGTGAAACTCATATATTATATGGAGTCATTACAAACCGAGTGATCTATTTCAAGTGTTTATTTCTGTTAATGTTGATGATGACTATGGCTTACAGCCAATAAAAACCCTAAAAAACCCCTATGTATACAAGGACATTGAGTATAATAGATGTTGCCACGTGAAAAACAATTAAGATGTCTTCTAATCTCAAAGGTTCTGGAACCATCAAAGTTAGAAAAGGTAGTTGATTTAAACCAAGTTCAAACATCCTTTACAGATTCCACAAGGGAATATAATATTCTATTAAACTTAAAAGCTAGTTAGCAAAAATAATAATACCATAATATATAAAGATATTGTTAGGGCTAGCGGAACACACCGAGTAAATATAGATGTTACTATTGGCGCGTTCGCAGCTTGGGGTCCACCGTGCAGCACGAACCTGCTGGTAGCAAATGACGGCACTATATGGCAGTGTAAGCGAACTCTGTTACTTCAGAGTCGCACAGAAAGAAGATGCTGTGCCCTGTTAACGTCACAGGGGAACACAGGTAACTGCTGAGCTGATGGCAGTCAGTGGTCACCCACTTAGAGAACCACACAAAACACTTCTCTCCGGTGGAACCGGAATTCTACAAAATACATTCATACAAAACTCCTCACCGGAGGTGCCAGTATTCTAGGGGCTTATTTCAGCCAAACCCTGTCCACATACAGCCGTGACCACAATAGCAAAGCTAATACACATATTGATACTAGCACATGGCTATGTAGCCATGTAAACCTTTTATAGCTGCAGCAACTTCAGGACCTTCCTAGAGGACCAATGGGAGCTGCCACAGTACCTGAGCAACTTCATGACCTTCCTAGAAGACCAATGGGAGCTGCTGCAGTAACTGAGCATGTGACCCCTGATCTCCAATGAGAGGTCTTACCTTGGGCATGCTCAGAAGGGGAAAAGCAGGTCTTAGTCCCAGAGACGTCGGCTCGCTGCTGACAGGTACTGGCTATAATGGCAGAACCTGGAAGAACAGCAGTAACCAGGCACAGAGTATCTGCCTGAGCCAGATGCTGGGACCGACGTCTCCGCTGAGCAGGTTCCACTGCGGCTGGAGAAGGATGGGAGACCGCAGGAGAGATGGCTCGAGATTCCCCCTGTGCAGAAGCGGAAACTCGACACCTTACAGATATAGATAGAAAATACAGATATTAGATATATTATAGAGAATAGATATCTACTATATAATTGTCTAAGGGTCACTTCCGTCTTTCTGTCTGTCTGTCCTTCTGTCTGTCACGGATATTCATTGGTCGCGGCAGGGGCGGACACAGACAGCTTAGGGCCCCTGTGCAAGAAATGTACAGTGGGGCAAAAAAGTATTTAGTCAGTCAGCAATAGTGCAAGTTCCACCACTTAAAAAGATGAGAGGCGTCTGTAATTTACATCATAGGTAGACCTCAACTATGGGAGACAAACTGAGAAAAAAAAATCCAGAAAATCACATTGTCTGTTTTTTTAACATTTTATTTGCATATTATGGTGGAGAATAAGTATTTGGTCAGAAACAAACAATCAAGATTTCTGGCTCTCACAGACCTGTAACTTCTTCTTTAAGAGTCTCCTCTTTCCTCCACTCATTACCTGTAGTAATGGCACCTGTTTAAACTTGTTATCAGTATAAAAAGACACATGTGCACACCCTCAAACAGTCTGACTCCAAACTCCACTATGGTTAAGACCAAAGAGCTGTCAAAGGACACCAGAAACAAAATTGTAGCCCTGCACCAGGCTGGGAAGACTGAATCTGCAATAGCCAACCAGCTTGGAGTGAAGAAATCAACAGTGGGAGCAATAATTGGAAAATGGAAGACATACAAGACCACTGATAATCTCCCTCGATCTGGGGCTCCACGCAAAATCCCACCCCGTGGGGTCAGAATGATCACAAGAACGGTGAGCAAAAATCCCAGAACCACGCGGGGGGACCTAGTGAATGAACTGCAGAGAGCTGGGACCAATGTAACAAGGCCTACCATAAGTAACACACTACGCCACCATGGACTCAGATCCTGCAGTGCCAGACGTGTCCCACTGCTTAAGCCAGTACATGTCTGGGCCCGTCTGAAGTTTGCTAGAGAGCATTTGGATGATCCAGAGGAGTTTTGGGAGAATGTCCTATGGTCTGATGAAACCAAACTGGAACTGTTTGGTAGAAACACAACTTGTCGTGATTGGAGGAAAAAGAATACTGAGTTGCATCCATCAAACACCATACCTACTGTAAAGCATGGTGGTGGAAACATCATGCTTTGGGGCTGTTTCTCTGCAAAGGGGCCAGGACGACTGATCCGGCTACATGAAAGAATGAATGGGCCATGTATCGTGAGATTTTGAGTGCAAACCTCCTTCTATCAGCAAGGGCATTGAAGATGAAACGTGGCTGGGTCATTCAACATGACAATGATCCAAAGCACACCGCCAGGGCAATGAAGGAGTGGCTTCGTAAGAAGCATTTCAAGGTCCTGGAGTGGCCTAGCCAGTCTCCAGATCTCAACCCTATAGAAAACCTTTGGAGGGATTTGAAAGTCCGTGTTGCCAAGCGAAAAGCCAAAAACATCACTGCTCTAGAGGAGATTTGCATGGAGGAATGGGCCAACATACCAACAACAGTGTGTGGCAACCTTGTGAAGACTTACAGAAAACGTTTGACCTCTGTCATTGCCAACAAAGGATATATTATAAAGTATTGAGATGAAATTTTGTTTCTGACCAAATACTTATTTTCCACCATAATATTGAAATAAAATGTTAAAAAAACAGACAATGTGATTTTCTGGATTTTTTTTTCTCAGTTTGTCTCCCATAGTTGAGGTCTACCTATGATGTAAATTACAGACGCCTCTCATCTTTTTAAGTGGTGGAACTTGCACTATTGCTGACTGACTAAATACTTTTTTGCCCCACTGTATCTGGGCCCCCCTCCTTTCATCGCGACCAAGCTACAGACGTACATATTTTTTTTTCTCAGTTTGTCTCCCATAGTTGAGGTCTACCTATGATGTAAATTACAGACGCCTCTCATCTTTTTAAGTGGTGGAACTTGCACTATTGCTGACTGACTAAATACTTTTTTGCCCCACTGTATCTGGGCCCCCCTCCTTTCATCGCGACCAAGCTACAGACGTACATATTTTTTTTACAGTCTCCTCTCATATATATTGCCGCCCTTATTAAACAGTGCTCTCTCTTTATGTATAGCACCGTCCCGTATCATATAGTTCCCTCTTGTTATGTACAGCACCGTCCCTTACATATCAGATTCTCATTATTTTTGTTATTTATACCTCTCTGTTCTTTATTACATATCATCCACTTCTGTTAGATATAAACTGAAATGATTGCTGATGGAGCATGGGAAAGCTTCTTTTGTGATGGATGCGGCTGATGGACTGGTCTTCTGGTCAGAAGCTGCTCTCTCAGCAGCCATTTTACATTTTACAGGAGAGGACACCATGCAATAAAGAGAAGACGCTGTGAATAACAAAAATAATGAGAATGCTCAATGTAAGGGACGGTGCTGTAGATGACAAGAGATGATACTGGGTAATAATGGACGTCGCTCCACATAACAGGACGCTATTAGTGATGAGCGAATCTACTCGTTACTCGAGATTTCTCCAGCATGCTTGGGTGCTCCAAGTATTTTTTAGTGCTCGGAGATTTACTTTTTCTTGCCGCAGCTGAATGATTTACATCTATTAGCCAGCATAAGTACATGTGGGGATTCCCTAGTAACCATGTAACCCCCACATGTACTTATGTTGGCTAACAGATGTAAATCATTCAGCTGCGACAAGAAAAACTAAATCTCCGAGCACTAAAAAATACTCTGAGGACCCCCGAGCATGCTCAGGAAATCTCAGGTAACGAGTAGATTCGCTCATCACTAGACGCTATATAATAAAGGACGGCACCATACATAAAGAGAGGATGTTAAGTAATAAGGGACGGGAGGGTACCGGTACCACAGATGCGATTTCAGGATACGGACACCGCCAAAGCAGTCACAGGAAGCGAGCACTAATAACAGTACACAGGGTAGGGTATGGGATATGGGATACTATATCAGACTAGGATGGGGGACCTGGCAACATACAGTTGCATACACACCAACTACCTAACATACTGTAGCTATAGGGATTGCTCAGGCACCTCCCTACTGAGGAGGGTGCTTTTTATACAAGATGTGTCCACGCTTTTGGCTGATGCCTCCCAACTGAGCATTTACCATGTGTACGTGCTGCCCCTTTTAGAATAGGGGAGTGCGCACACATGCACGCTAGGCACGCCATCGGGACACAGTGCAGCGTGCATAGTGGAGGTAGAAGGCAGGCGCATGCTGGAGACAGTGCCATGGTCCAGGGAGTAAGCTGGTGTCCCTGCATAGAGGGAGGAGGGGACACCATGTCAGGCATAGCGCTACATGCCCCTTTCTGAATTTGTCTTGTTCTTCTGCAACACATAGAAAAAAAACTTGATTCTACTCACCTTTCTCCGCTCCCATGCCACACGGCGTCCTCTTCTACAACCGGCGCAAGAGCCGCCAGCTGACTTGTCGCCACTGCCATATGTCCCCCAGTCATGGACACACCGAGGTCAGATGCTGGATGCAAATTGGTCAGCGGTATGTACAGCAGCGGAACTGGCGGATCACTGGCGCTGCAATATATTTCAGCTGAATGTGCGTCCAAGGATGCAGATCGAGCTGAAATATTTGCTGGTGTCAGTGGCCGCACTCCACTTCTGGGCCCAATGCAGCTGCGACTTGTCTGGCCCCGGGAATGCCCCGTTAAAGGAAACCTGTCACCAGGTTTGGCAAATATAAGATACAGCCACCACCTTTCAGGGCTCATCTACAGCATTCTATAATGCTGTATATAAGCCTCCGATCCGACCTGCAAGAGAAGAAAAATACGTTTTATTATACTCACCCGGGGGCGGTCCGGTCTGATGAGTGTCACAGCTCCGGGTCCGGCGCCTCCCATCTTCTTATGATCACCGCCGTGCTGCTTGCATCATGACTCCCAGGCATTGCGCTCCTGCGCAGTCGTACTTATCTGCGCATAGTACTGCAGTGCGCAGATGCCAGGAAAGGTCAGAGAGGCCCGGCACCTGTGCACTGCAGGACTTTGCTCTGCCCTCAACAGGGCAGATAAGTGCGCCTGTGCAGGAGCGCGATGTCGGGGAGCCATGAAGCAACAGGGGGACAGTATCACAAGAAGATGGGAGGCGCCGGACCCTGACCTGCGACAACCATCAGACCAGACCGCCCCCCAGGTGAGTATAATAAAACTTATTTTTCTTATCTTTCAGGTCGGATCGGGGGCTTATCTACAGCATTACAGAATTCTGTAGATAAGCCCCTGAAAGGTGGTGGCCGTATCTTATAGCGGCCAAAACTGCTGACATGTTCCCTTTAAGTGATATTAACCTTTACACTTACTACCAACTGTGTCTCAGGTACTAATATATATATATATTGTACATACATGCATAGATAACCAAAGTACACATCGATACATGAAAACACTTTTGGCCATGACTGTGTGTAAGTGTGTGCATTATATGTGGCATATACAGTATACTCAATAAATAATTATAGACACACAGATAACTACTGTATACTCAGGTTCTAATACACACACACATATATATATATATATATATATATATATATATATATATATATATATATATATATATATATATATATATATATATATATATATATATATATATATATATATATTACACACTAGATTGTGGCCCGATTCTAACGGATCGGGTTTTCTAGAATATGCATGTCCCCGTAGTATATGGACAATGATGATTCCAGAATTCGTGGCAGACTGTGCCCGTCGCTGATTGGTCGAGGCAACCTTTATGACCTCATCGTCGCCATGGCAACCATTATGACTTCTACGTCGATACTGTGCCCGTCGCTGAATCAGAGACGCGGGATGTCTACATCCTTTATGACATCATCGTCGCTGTGCCCGTTGCCCCTGGCGGCCTCGACCAATCAGAGACGCGGGATTTCTATCCAATCAGAGGCGCGGGATTGTGGCCCGATTCTAACGCATCGGGTATTCTAGAATATGCATGTCCCTGTAATATATGGACAATGATGATTCCAGAATTCGCGGCAGACTGTGCCCGTTGCTGATTGGTCGAGGCAACCTTTATGACATCATCGTCGCCATGGCAACCATTATGACATCATCGTCGCTGTGCCCGTTGCTGATTGGTCGAGGCCTGGCGGCCTTGACCAATCAGACGCAGGATTTCTACGTCCTTTATGACATCATCGTCGCTGTGCCCGTTGCTGAGACGTGGGATTTCCAGGACAGACAGACAGACGGAAAAACCCTACATAACACAGGCCACGGAGTATATTGCACAGCCACGTAGTATATAGCACAGCCTACGCAGTATATTAACACAGTGACGTAGTATATAACACAGGCACGCAGTATAAAACATAGACCACGCAGTAAATAACACAGCCCATGCAGTATATTGCACAGCCAAGCAGTATATAACACAGCCCACACAGTATATTAGCACAGTGATGCCGTATATAACACAGCCCATGCAGTATATAACACAGCCCAAGTAGCATATAGCACAGCCCACATAGTATATAACACGGCCCACGCAGTATATAACATAGCCCACGTAGTATATAACACAGCCCACGTAGTATATTGCACAGCCACGCAGTATATTGCATAGCCACGTAGTATATAGCACAGCCATGTAGTATATAACACAGTCCACGTAGTACATAGAACAGAAACGTAGTATATAACACACGCCACGCAGTATATAACACAGCCCACATAGTATATAACACAGCCCACGTAGTATATAGCACAGCCCACGTAGTATATAGCACAGCCCACGTAGTATATAGCACAGCCCACGGAGTATATAGCACAGGCCACATAGTATATAGCAATGTGTGCACCATATCCCTGTTAAAAAAAACAATTAAAATAAAATATAGTTATATACTCACCCTCCGGCAGCTCCCGGATCCAGCACAGGCCTTTAGCGATGCTCTTTGCAATGCTCCATTCCCAGTAATTTTTTGCTGCAATAACCCGTGATCATGTAGCGTTCTTGCCGCAATGTATTCTTGAGACCAGAGCGCGAGGAGCGGGAAAGGCTGGCGCTGATGGCAGCGGACGGTGAGAATATAATGGGTTTTTTTTATTATTATTATTATTATTATTATTATTATTATTATTATTATTTTTAACATTATACATTTTTACTATTGATGCTGCATAGGCAGCATCAATAGTAAATAGTTGGGGACACACAGGGTTAATAGCAGCATTAACGGAGTGCGTTACACCACGGGTCGTTACCGCTGCCATTAACCCTGTCTGAGCGGTGAGTGGAGGGGATTACGGAGTGGGCACCGGGCAGTGACTGCAGGGGAGCAGGGGAGGGACTAATCGGACTGTGCCCGTCACTGATTGGTCGCGGCAGCCATGACAGGCAGCTGGCGAGACCAATCAGCGATGCGGGATTTCCGTTACGGAAGTTGAGGACAGACAGATGGAAGTGACCCTTAGACAATTATATATATATATATATATATATATATATATATATATATATATATATATATATATATATACTAGATTGTGGCCCGATTCTAACGCATCGGGTATTCTAGAATATGCATGTCCCCGTAGTATATGGACAATTATGATTCCAGAATTCGCGGCACACTGTGCCCGTCGCTGATTGGTCGAGGCAACCTTTATGACATCATCATCGCCATGGCAACCATTATGACATCTACGTCGATACTGTGCCCGTCGCTGAATCAGAAACGTGAGATGTCTACGTCCTTTATGACATCATCGTCGCTGTGCCCGTTGCTGATTGACGCGGGATTTCTACGTCGATGCTGTGCCGGTCTCTGATTGGTCGAGGCCTGGCGGCCTCGACCAATCAGAGAGCCGGGATTTCCAGGACAGACAGACAGACAGACAGACAAACCCTTAGGCAAAAATATATATATATATATATATATATATATATATATATATATATATATATATATATATATATATATATATATATATATATATATATATATATACTTATATATATATATATATATACTTATATATAGACTTTTACAAACAGGTGCACAGAAGTATGGTAATACACATAGGTGATAGTAAGTCTGTACACATTTTGTTACTTACACGTGTCGTCCCTCTGTCAGGTGCATTCTTCCATCTCCAGCAGCTCCATCCTGGGGGTCTTCAGTCCTCCATCAGCACTTACTGGCCAGATCTCCAGCTCTCACCAGTCCTCCTGCCTCTTCACTACCTCTGATAGCTGCAGAGTATACTCCCCGCAGTCAGTGGATTTGACACTTCTTCCTCCTGAGAAGTTCTGGCAGGTGTCTGACCCATGTGAGCATCGGCCATCACATCAACCTCCCCTCCCCCCCCCCCCCGAAGCCACTTGCCACCCCTGTTACTGAGGGGTCGTTACTGAGGAATGGCTGCACTGGCCACTCAGGCAGCATTCACACAGCAACTCCTGCATCTGAGTGGGCCAGTGCCGCAGTTTTTCAATAAAGCCCCCTCGGTACAGGGGGTGGAGGTAGCTACAGGGGGCAGGAGGGATTGATGTGATAGCTCATGTGAACATTTATCAGGCAGTTCAGGTCTCAGAACTGCTCAGGAGGCAGGAGAGGTGACGGATGTACTGACTGCTCAGAGGCTGGTCCCAGCAGCAGTCAGAGGCAGTGAGGAGGAGGCAGGAGACAGGACTGGCTGAGATCAGCCATACTTACCAGGCCTGCTCCTGCCTGCCCTGCATGAACCAGGAAGAAAAGCTGGGGGCGTGTCCAAGGATTATGGGGGGGCGTGTCCAGTGATCCCGGGCTCCTTCATCATATGAAAGAGCCAGCGGCAGCATCAACTGTGAGGAGAGGAAGAGGCCCTTCTCTGACAGCAAAAGACACAGGCACGGCCCCTTCCTCTCCTCTTAGTGTAGATGCAGCCGCTGGGTCTATGAGAGAGTAAGATATTTGAGCAGCTGATCAGGCCCCCTGTCCTCCTGGGCCCCTGTGCAGCTGCACCGGCTGAACATGCGGTGTGTCCGCCCATGGGTCGCGGCCTCTGTCTGTCATGGAATCCAAGTCGCTGATTGGTCTCGCCAGCTGCCTGTCATGGCTGCCGCGACTAATCAGCAATGGTCACAATCCGATTAGTCCCTCCCCTGCAGTCAGCGCCCGACGCCCGCTCCATACTCCCTGCAGTCACCGCTCACACAGGGTTAATGCCAGCGGTAACAGACCGTGTTATGCCGTGGGTAACTCACTCCGTTACCGCCGCTATTAACCCTGTGTGACCAAGTTTTTACTATTGATGCTGCCTATGCAGCGTCAATAGTAAAAACATCTAATATTAAAAATAATACAAAAATTAAAAAACATTATATACTCACCTTCCGCCGCCTTTCCCGCTCCTGGCTACAGTCCGGTGACAGCTCCTTGCAAGCGGCAGGTTCCGGTGGTATGAGAGAAGGACCTGCCATGACATCACGGTCATGTGACCGCGATGTCATCACAGGCCCTGCGCACCTGCACGAGAAGGACCTGCCATGATGTCACAGTCATGTGACCGCGATGTCATCACAGGCCCTGCGCGCCTGCGCAAGAAGGACCTGCCATGACATCACAGTCATGTGACCATGACGTCATCACAGGCCCTGCGCGATAAGGACCTGCCGTGACGTCACAGTCATGTGACCGCAATGTCATCACAGGCCCTGCGCAAGAAGGACCTGCCATGACATCACGGTCATGTGACCATGACGTCATCACAGGCCCTGCGCGATAAGGACCTGCCATGACGTCACGGTCATGTGATCGAACTACAACTGGCCCTCGGAAGGTGAGTATATGTTTTTTTTTAACCTGTGACATACGTGGATGGGCAATATACTAAGTAGCTGGGCAATATACTACGTGACTGGGCAATATACTACGTGGCTCTGTGCTGTATACTACGTCGCTTTGCAATATACTACGTGGCTCTGTGCTGTATACTACGTGACTGGGCAATATGCTACGTAGCTGGGCAATATAGTACGCGACTGGGCAATATACTACGTAACTGGGCAATATACTACGTGGCTCTGTGCTGTATACTATGTCACTGGGCAATATACTACGTCACTGGGCAATATACTACATAGTTGGGCAATATACTACATGGCTGGACAGTATACTACGTCGCTGTGCAATATACTATGTGGCACTGTGCTGTATACTACGTGGCTGGGCAATATACTACATGGCTGGGCAATATACTACGTGGCTGAGCAATATACTACGTGACTTGGCAATATACTACGAGGCTGGGCAATATACTACGTGGCTGGGCAATATACTACGTGGCTGGGCAATATACTACGTGGCTGGGCAAAATACTATGTGACTGGGCAATATACTACGTGGCTGGGCAAAATACTATGTGACTGAGCAATATACTACGTGACTGGGCAATATACTACGTGACTGGGCAATATACTACGTGACTGGGCAATATACTACGTGGCTGTGCAATATACTACTTGGCTGGGCAATATACTACGTGACTGGGCAATATACTACGTGGACTGGGCAATATACTACGTGGACTGGGCAATATACTACGTGACTGGGCAATATACTACGTGACTGGGCAATATACTACGTGACTGGGCAATATACTACGTGACTGGGCAATATACTACGTGACTGGGCAATATACTACGTGACTGGGCAATATACTACGTGGCTGTGCAATATACTACTTGGCTGGGCAATATACTACGTGACTGGGCAATATACTATGTGGCTGGGCAATATACTACGTGGGCTGTGCAATATACTACGTGGGCTGTGCAATATACTACGTGGACATGCATATTCTAGAATAAATGAGGAATCCAGCTCAACGAGGTAGTGAAAAAAACTTCTTTCTTTATTCACTTGAAAATATATTCAGTGGAGGATAAAAACATCAGCAATTAGAAAGGATAAAAAGCGATATCAACGCGTTTCTGGTGACAAAGCACCCTTAATCATGATTAAGGGTGCTTTGTCACCAGAAACGCGTTGATATCGCTTTTTATCCTTTGTATTTGCTGATGTTTTTATCCTCCACTGAATATATTTTCAAGTGAATAAAGAAAGAAGTTTTTTTCACTACCTCGTTGAGCTGGATTCCTCATTTCTTCTTTGTTTTTTACGCCCTGACAAAGCGGCTCCGCACTCCGAGTCTTCAAGGATGTCGATCATGGTGAGCTGGACTTTGTTCGATATTCTAGAATACCCGGTGCGTTAGAATCGGGCCACCATCTAGCATATTATAAAGATATGCTGCAGATATATAATTTCACAATCCGCCTACATATTATAAAATTGCTCCCTTTAGTGCCTTTCATGTGGAATTTATTGTGCAGCTCTTTAGACTTGTTTAACCTATTAAATAATTAATTAAATGAAAAAAAAACAATGTGGGGCCCCCCTATTTTATGAAACCAGCAAAGGTAAAGCAAACAGCTGTGGGCTTATATTATCAGGCTGGGAATGTCCATGGTTAGGCTAGGTTCACATTGCGTTAGGGCAATCCGTTAAGCGCATAGCGCTAACGCAATGTTTATTTTGGGGCCGCCTTCGCCGTCCCCACTAGCGCAGATCCCCTGAAAGCAGCGTCCGAGGTCCGTCACAAAAGAACGGCACATCGCTAGAGCGTGCCGAAAATGGCATGCGCTAGCGATGCGCTACAGGCAGAAATCACATTGCTGTCAATGGGTGCGCTAACGGCCCCATTGCACGGCGTTACTTGCGACATTCTTGCTGTGCAAAGCAGTCCGTTAGCGTTAACCCATTAACGCAATGTGAACCTAGCCTTATTGGGTACTTCCCAGCCTGCAAATACCAGCTCTTCCCAAATGCTCTAGTATATTGGCAATGCTCTCATTAGTGTATGGATAGGATGCAGCTGGAGTGATGGACAGATTGTGACTGTGCACTCTGCAAAAAAATGCTGTGTGTACTGTGTTAAAAGCCGATCTGTGTACTTTGCACCTATATCTTTGGGAGTACTGTCTTTTAAGCTGCTGTGTGTTCTCAGCACCCATATCTGTGGGAGTACTGTATTTTAAGCCACTGTGTGTACTCTGCACCCCTCACCTGTGAGAATACTGTTCTTTAAGTCGCTGTGTGTATTCTGCACTAGTGTTTAGTAAATTTGTTTGGTTCCTTCTTATTCGGCAAGCTATATTGCTTACCGAATAAGCTGCAGAAGGAACCCGGCTTCCTGGATTGCGATGGCCAATCAGATGATCACCGCCGCCGCTGCATGTGTCGCGGCTGTGTCACTATCACAGCACATGCATGGAGAGCCCAACAAACAGGCTCTCCATGCATGTACTGTGACAGTGACACAGCCGCAACACATGCAGCGGCGGCGGTGATCATCTTATTGGCCGTCGCAATCCAGGAAGCCGGGTTACTTCCGCAGCTTATTTGGTAAGCGCTATAGCTTGCTCAATTATATGGGAACCCTAACATATTTTCTCCAACTGTACTCTGCTTGCAGATGACACTTACCTCTGCAGGGTAATCAATACAGAGGAGGACAATTTAATATTACAGGAAGATTTTTGTAAACTAGAAGCTTGGGCTGATAAATGGCAAATGAGCTTTAATGGGGATAAATTTAAGGTCATGGTCTTGGGCACAAGAAATAAGATGTATAATTATGTGCCTAATTGTAAAACACTGGGCAAAGCTGTCACTGAAAAAGACCTGGGTATATGGGTGGACGACCAACTCACATTTAGTGGCCAGTTTCAGGCAGCTGCTGCAAAGGCAAATAAAATAATGGGATGCATGAAAAGGGGCATAGATGCTCATGAGGAGAACATAATTTTACCTCTATACCAGTCACTAGTGCGACCACACTTAGAATGCTGTGCACAGTTCTGGTCTCTAGTGTATTAGAAAGACATAGCTGAACTACAGTGGGTGCAGAGAAGAGCGACCAAGGTTATAAGAGTACTGGGGGGTCTGCAATACCAATACAGGTTATTATGCTTGGGGTTATTTAGTTTGGAAAAATGAAGGCTTATGGGGGATCTTATTACAATGTATAAATATGAGGGGACATTACAAAGACCTTTCTAATGATCTTTTTACTCTCAGACCTGAGACGGCGAGAAGGGTGCATCCTCTACATCTGGAGGAAAGAAGGTTTAATCATAATAACAGACGTGGATTCTTTACTGTAAGAGCAGTGAGACTATGGAACTCTCTGCCGTATGATGTTGTAATGACTGAGTCACTACTAAAATGTAAGAGGGGACTGGATGCCTTTTTTGAAAAGTATAATATGACAGGTTGTATATACTAGATTCTTTGAAAGGGTGTTGATCCAGGGAACTAGTCTGATAGCCGTATGTGGAATCGGAAAGGGATTTGCGCAAGTGTTTGCGCATGTTTTTTTTGCCTTCCTCTGCATCATCATGTTAGGCTATAGGTTGAACTAGATGGACTTAAAGTCTTCCTTCAACCTTAAATGCTATGTTACTATGTTACTCTGCACCCCCCCACCTGTGGGAGTACGGCCCTTTAAGCCACTGTGTGTACTCTGCATCTATATCTGTTTGAATACTGTTCTTTAAACCGCTGTGTGTACTCTGCACCCCCCCAGATGTATGGTGGGGTACAGTGTCTAGTCTGGCTGCGGTGGAGAGGTGGGGGAATGGCATCGACATAGCAGTGGGTCACAGGAGGCTGGAGCCAGCGGCTGAGGCTAACTCCTGTTCCCACTGCTAAAGAGAAATGAATATTCACTGCATTCCACACTAATGGGCATGGAGGACAATGAATATTAATTTCTCTAGTATTATCTTGGTATGATTTCCTCCCAACCTTGGTCCTGGTATGCATGGCCCCATCAGAAAACATTAAAAACACAAACCATTTCACTCACCTACATGGCGTTCCTTCGCAGCGTCCTGCTCCCATGCCAGCAATTGCTTTATGCTTGTAAGCAGGGCATGACAGAGACGTCATGCACTGCTCACAAGCAGAGCACAGCTGACAGAATACTCACCGGGACTGTGCACGCAAAGAGTAGTGAGCATTCATTGCTCTCCTGTAGCACGCAGTGTCAGCAACCAGCTTCCTGCTGCTGCCCAGTGGGCACATGTGCCGCTACTTAAGAGAAATGAATATTATATTTAATTTTTGGACAGTTTTAAAAACTGATGGCGGTGTCTGTCCCACAGTACTTTTTTCACAGCCTTCATTACTTTTCCAGGTGGACCATCCCTGCCCTGCACAAGCATGTTGAGGACCAAATCATACAATCATAGAAAGGTAGAGTTGGAAGGGACCTCTAACATCATCTAGTCCAACCCCCTGCTCAATGCAGGATTCACTAAATTAT